>NW_026867531.1:279132-439235 GCF_020745735.1 Hemiscyllium ocellatum
TAATGGTTTGGCAGTGGAGAAGGCCCAGGACCTGCATGCCCTTGATGGAGTGGGAGAGGGAGTTGAAGTGTAAGCCACGGGACGATGAGGTTGGTGCATGCAGGTGTCCCAGAGACGTTCTCTGAAACGATCCGCAAGAAAGCATCCTGTCTCCTGTGTAGAGGAGACCACACCGTGTGCAAGATGCAGTAGATGTTGCTGATAGATGGTATAGGTGAAATTTTTGACAGATGTGGAAGAATCCCTTGGGCCTTGGATGGAGGTGAGGGAGTGGTTGCGGCCATTAGGTTTTGCACTTCCTGTGGTTGGCAGGAAACAGTGCCAGGAGTGGGGTGTAGGCTGGTAGGGGACGTGGACTGACGAGGGATTCACAGAAGGAAGGGTTTTTTGGAAAGCTGATAGGGGTGGGGTGGGGGGAAATATATTTCTGGTTGTGGGGTCCATTTGGAGGCCCATTAGTTCAGTGGGACAAGCGCAGGTTGAGACAATGGGTCGACCAGGGCAGTCAGGTTTGAGTGTCTTAGGAAGGAGGTGGAATCAGGCAGTGCAGGGTTCATGGACAATGAGGTTTGGAGTCTGTGGATGGGTGATCCCCAGAGATGATGAGATTGTGGATGGTCCGGGGGGATAATGGCTTGGTGATGGAAAGTGAGATCGTGAGTAAGGGGGCGGTCGGAGGCGGAGTCTGCAAGCTGGTGCCTGGCTTCAGTAGTGTAGAGGTCAGTGCACCACACGACTACTACGAACCCCACCACCCCCCCGCCCGCACGTTTGATGGTGAGGTTGGGGTTGGAGTGGAGGGAGTGGAGGACTGCATGTTGAGAGGGAAAGAGGTTGGAGTGAGTGAGCTGGTTGGACAAGTTGAGGCAGTCAATGTCATGGTAGCAGTTTGAAATGAAGAGGTCAAGCACAGGTAACAGGCCAGCATGGGGTGTCCATGGATGTGGTGTGTTGAAGGCGGGACAAAGGGGTCCCCCGTGGATGTGCAGGTGTCTCAGTTTTAAAAAAAGTCAATACAGAGGCAGAGGAAGAAACATTCAAGGTAGCAGCTTGTGTCAAACTCATTAAACTGGGACCGTAGAGGGATAAAGGTGAGGCCTTTACTGAGGACGACACATTCGTCCCTACTGAGGGGAAGGTCTGGAGGAATGGTGAAGACACCGGAAGGATGGGAGCTAGGACCCCAACTACCTCCCTCTCTATCTGTAGCAGCACCCTTACCCCACCCAGGTCCTGAAGAAGGGTTATACCTGAAACATTGACTTCTGCACCTCCCGAAGCTGCCTGGTTTGCTGTGTTCTTCCAGCCTCCTGTTTGTCTACTTCAGATTCCAACATCTACAGGGTTTGGTTTTATATAAAAGTCTCTCGCTAGTCACTGAAGCAGTATAAATTGTAATTGCACTGTGGAGTCTATGGAATTTTTGGAGATGTGGCTGAAGCCAAGGGAATTTCCTGAAAAATTGAAAATTCTGTCAGGGTAATCTCTGTGCAACTGGAAACTTTAACTTTCAGAGGATTCTAACTTACTCAAGCTGAATAATTACACAACAAAAAGTTCCGAGTTGAAAAACGTACTCCAACTGTTTGGTAATCGCGAAATCCACTTTATCTCTGGGCTCCAGAGCAACATTCCCATCCCACTCCCCCATTCCAACTCACACCCCCCACCCCATCCAGACTCCTCCACAACCCTCATCTGATCTGAACCCAACTCAACATCTTCCTCAGAGCCCACACTGACCCTGACCTTCTCTCCCTCACACCCCACCGACTACACAATATTGTGCTGGTTGGAGTGGAAACCAGCCTCCCCCTTGCCCCCTCCTCAGGAGCTCACCCTGACATCTCACTGACTGGAGCAGACACGTTTCCCTCGCGACCACACCCAGCCCGATGACGTCACTCACCACGTTCCAGAACTTTCCGTTAAGCCGTTTAACCTTCCCGCTCTTGGCCAGAGCATGCGCAGTAGGTGGTGGCCTGGGAGGGAACATGCGCAGTAAATGCCTTCCCCCGCCTGACGTTCCTTGCCGAGAGCCGGCAGTGGCAGCGGTTGTTGAGCGGCGCTAGGTTTAGGATTAAGTCGGTCAGTTATCAGGAGAACTCTGGTAATAAGGGAGGTAATGGATTTAAAGAGTGGAGATCCCCGGGATTTGCTCGTTACCATCCGAGTGTGTTAAAGGAAATTCCCTCATTATAATCATTGCAGAGTATTCTCGATCGGAAAATAACACCACTCCGAGGAAAACCAGGGACACACTGAGCAGTTAGTCTAAGTGTTGGAGTTTATCATCAGGGATGGGGTCACTGAATATCTTGTACATTTTTAAGTTAATCAATGAGCGTCATGACACGTAGGTCATGCCTGACAAACTTCTGAATTGTTTGACGAGATGACTGAGGTCGGACATGGCAATGTCAACAGAGGCAGTGCTCACATGGACTACCAGGAGGCATTTGATGAATCCCACATAATAGTCTTAGTCAGAAACCTATGAAATTGAAGGCAAATTACTGACATGGATGGATAATGGATAGGAACTCAGATTTGGCAGGATGTGACCAGTGGTGTCCTGTTGGGATCTGTGTTTGGCTTCAGTTATTCACATTATTTATTGATTAATTGGACAATGACACAATGGCCATATATCCAAATTTGCTGATGACACAATGTTAGGTATTCAAGGTTTGTGTAAAGATTTGTAGCTCAGGTGCCTGTTGCCATGGTTGTGGGTATGATCGCTGATCTGGGAAGTTGATTTGCAGTCATTTTTGTCTCCTATCTAGGTGACAGCTTCAATGCATATTAGATGGCATTATAGACATGTACATCAGCGTCTCTCAACCTTTCCCTATTCAAAGCCCCCTTCTTATCCTTGAAATCATGCAACGCCTCCCAAAAGTAAAGCTTGAATTCACATATAGTACTTTCATCAATCAGTTTCTTTCGATATCAAAAGGGAAGATAATTTATCCTCAAGATTTGAGGCCATTTCATCGATGCACCTTCTCACGGAAGGTGCAAGAAGAATATGCTTGATAGTCATTGATAGTTCCTGATGTAGCACAGTTGATAATATTTTGGCAATAGCTGGAAGCACCAACAATTCACCCACGGAATGAGGTTTACCACATTTTGCAATTAGCTTCGCTATGTTGTATGATGCCACAAGGCCATCCACATTTGTGGCTCCTATCTTTGAAAAAGCAATGGAAATCGTTGGTTGTTGATTGAATTTATTCTTAATGCTTGAAAATATGCCAAATCTTCGTCCTTTTTGTCACTATTTCTTTTCCAAATGTTTAATAAGATAGGAAGGCTTCATGGCCTCATTGGAAAAACTTTGTTCACAGACAGAGCAAGCACAGTGGTAATTGCTTATTAGATAGAGATTGAATAAAGCCATATCACAAATAGTCCATACTATACTGCATGCTATACTCCACTTTTTCTTACTCAATGAGGCCATTTTTACACTGTCGCTCGAATACCCAAATGGAATCATGGGTATTACCTTATCACAATTATTTTAAGACGCTCAGACAAGTGGCAAAATTTGATTGGCTAATTAGCTATAATGTGCATTCATTCTGCCACCCAAGCAGAATGCCATCTTAGAAGCGACACGAGTTAGGTGATATTGATCTCAGCAGTAGAATCAGTGCCAACTGTGAATGAGTTCAAATGGTTTGCTATTCACGGAAAAGACTATCAATAATAGCTCAGGAACCAGTCAGAGCGCACTCCTCCATGGGTGCAGGGAAAATAACAGACTCGTGTTATGCGACTGTCCATCTGCACACAGCAATGTCCTTCAAGGACATGGCAGTCTTCCAAGTGATTGGTAAGCTCTCTACAAAGTCGTTCAGTGACCCCTTGCCGTCCCCTTTGACTTCAACGCCGACCGAAGGAAGGGAAATGCCCCTCAGGAGGCACTTCCGCCCCCGTTGAGAAACACTGGTGTACATGATGGCATAAAATTACAAGGGGATATTCATAGACTAGGTGGACGGGCAAAACTGTGATAGAGAGAGTTCAGTGTGAGTGTGAGGTATCAATTTTGGACTGACGGAGGATAGATCATGATGTTTTTCAAGATGGTATGAAGTTAAGTATAGTGGAAGTCCAAAGAGACTTTGGTTTTAGGTGAATAGATCTTTAAAATGCCATGAATAGATGCAGAAAAAAATTATAATCAAACAAATGCCAGCTTTTATAACGAGAGGAAGACAGTACAAGGATGCAGAAGTTACGCTGTGAGTATTCAAAACTGTTCGAACCTTACCTGGAGTACTGAGAACAGATTTGGGCATCAGGTCTTAGGAAGGATACATTGGCTTGTAGTGAGTACAAAATATGTTTACAAGAATGAGACTTGTAGTTTATTCACTCATGGGATGTAAGCTTTGTCGACTGGTGAGCGCTTATTATCCCACCCGAGATGCTTTTGTGAAGACGGTGGTAGTATGCCTTCTTGAATTGCTGCAGTTGATGTTGCTGGTTCATCCATCATAAGGTCAGAAGTGGGGATGGTCACTGATGATTGTAGAGTGTTTGGAATTGGCGACTCCTCAGATACTGAATAGTCCATGTTCAAATGCAACAAGGTCTGAACAATTTCCAGAATCAGGCTGACAAGTGATAAGTAATATTTACACTAAACAAATGCAGGGCTATAACCATTACCAATAAAGACAATCTGACCATCATCCCTGTTATTCAATTGTATTATCATCACCAAAACCCCAACTATCAACATCCTAGGCGTTACCATTGACCAGGAACTCAACTGGACTTGTCACACAAACACAGTGGCTATCGGAGCAGATCAGAGATTAGGAATCGTGTGGCAAGTAACTCAGGTTGTGACACCCAAAGCCTGATCATTATCAATATGGCACAAGTCCAGAGTCGGTTGGAGGGCAACTTGCCTGGATGAGTGCAGCTCCCACAATGCTGAAAAAGCTTGACACTATCCAGGACAGAACAGCCTGCTTCATTGGCTTTACATCCACTCCCTCTGCCACTTATGCTCAATAGCAGTAGTGTCTACTGTCAACAAGATGCACTGCAGAAATTCACCAGAGATCCTCAGACATCACCTTCCAAAATCATGACCACTTCTATCTCAAAGGAGAAGAGCAGCACCATCACCTTCAAGTTTCCTTCTTAACGTCCACTTAACAGTCTGACTTGGAAATACATTGCCTTTTCTTCATTGTCATTGGGTTAAAATCATGGAATTCCCTTCCTCATGTCAGTGTAGGTCAACCTACAACAGGTGAACTGCAGCGGTTCAAGAAGGCAACTCACCACCACCTCCTCAACGACAACTAGGGACAGGCATAAAATGCTGGCCAGCCAGTGATGCCCACATACTACAAATGAATAAAAGGTCCATAAGCTGTTGGTGAATCCACAATGCACTTAGGGAAGAAATTCCAGGGTTTTGATCCAGTGACTGAACAAATAGTAATATTTTTCCAATCCTGGATGGCGAGTCGTTTGGAGGGGAACTTGCTGGTGTTGGTGTTCCCATGAATCTGCTGCCCTTGTCATTCTCGAAGAAAGTGGTTTTACATGATGAATCATGTTAGGCACATATGTATTTGATTGTGATTGTTGGAGGCCAGTCACCTCAGCTCCAGGACGTGTCTTCAGGAGTTCCTCAGTGTAGTGTCTGAAGCCCAACCATCTTCAGCTGCACCATTAATGATGTTCCCTCGATTATAAGTGCAGACTAAGGATCTTTGGTGAATTTGTGCAGTTCATGTTGTTACATTGTATCCTGGGTGCCTGGTATGACTTTACCCAGCAAAGAATTTGCCACCCACCCCTCGTATTCCAGTTTTCCTACAGCTCCTTGATGCCACACACAATTGAACATGGTCTTGATGTCAAGGGCTATCACTTTGGCTTCACCTCCATGTTTGAACCAAGGTTGTAATGAGGTCAGGGACCTGTGTGGCCCTAGTGAAACCCAAACTGGGCTTCATTGAGCGGATTATTACTTGAAATTTTCTTGAGAATTTAGAAGGTTAAAGGATGATCTGATTAAGGTCATTATGATATTACCAGGAAACGACAGAGTAAATTAAGATAAACTATTTCTACTGATTGGGGATTCTAGAATTAGGGTACATAGTCTGAGAATTAGGGCCTGACCACTCAGGAGAGATGTTCAAAAGCACTTCTACATACAAGGTGGGAGATATTTAGAACTTTTTTCTCAAATGGCAGTGCATGTTAGATTAGTTGATTTTCAATCTGTGATAGGTAACATTTTGTTATGAAGGGATGTTGACCAAAGGCAGCTTTGGCACTTAGGTGTAGATAGGCTATGGCTTATCACAATTAATACGATATTAACAAAATGCAAACTAACAATTTACACTATAAATCTAATGAACTGTCTTGTGCTTTAGCTTAACTCTAATTAACCTTAGGATGCTGACGTCAGCGTGTACAAGGGGGCATAACTACAAATTGAGGGTGATAGATTTAAAACAAATGTCAGAGGCAGGTTCTTTACGCAGAGAGTGGTAAGGGTGTAGAATGTCCTACCTGCTAATGTAGTCAACTCAGCCACATTAGGGATTTAAACAATCCTTCGATAAGCACATGGATGATTTTGGGATAATGGAACGAGCTGAGAATAGTTCACAGGTCGGTGCAACATCGAGGGGCGAAAAGCCTCTTCTGCGCTGTATTGTTCTATGTTCTATGTTCTCTATGTTCTATAATCTACATGATGATGATCATCTAGTCATCTTCTCCTGCTGGTTTCAGGCGTGTCTTCACGTGGTTGGTCTCAGGTTACCGCTCCTGAGGATGGTCTTGCAATGATCCTTACACTTTGAGGATTCTCCCAAAAGGGTATAAAGACTTCAGCATCCACCAATACATTGATCAGGAAGCCATCTCTAAGTAAGGGCTAAGGCACCCCTGCGTATGGTAAACAGCTTAATTTTTCCAGTTGTCCTGGGGATGGTATTCAGGTAAATTCAACTCAATTGAAATTCAAGTGTATATTGTATTGTCTACAGCTGCTGAGTCAATTGTATACTGTCTGTCTGTAGCTGCAGTCTGCCTGGATTCTGCACTTTTGGTTAAAGCTTGTCTCAATTTCCCAGCATGCCTCACTTATTGTCCATTTCTCATAAGTCCACCATTTTGAGTGGCCTGCCTGGCCACAAGGCCCTTCAGCTCTCCAAGTCTGCGCCAACTCATTTCGCCCTTCTATACTAAAACCGTCCTCACAGAACATAGAACATAGAACAATACAGCACAGAACAGGCCTTTCGGCCCACGATGTTGTGCCGAACATCTATCCTAGATTAAGCACCCATGCATGTACCTATCCAATTGCCGCTTAAAGGTCTCCAATGATTCTGACTCTACCACTCCCACGGGCAGCGCATTCCATGCCCCCACCACTCTCTGGATAAAGAACCCACCCCTGACATCTCCCCTATACCTTCCACCCTTCACCTTAAATTTATGTCCCCTTGTAACACTCTGTTGTACCCGGGGAAAAAGTTTCTGACTGTCTACTCTGTCTATTCCTCTGATCATCTTATAAACCTCTATCAAGTCACCCCTCATCCTTCGCCGTTCCAACGAGAAAAGGCCGAGAACTCTCAACCTATCCTCGTACGACCTATTCTCCATTCCAGGCAACATCCTGGTAAATCTTCTCTGCACCCTCTCCAAAGCTTCCACATCTTTCCTAAAGTGAGGCGACCAGAACTGCACACAGTACTCCAAATGTGGCCGAACCAAAGTCCTGTACAGCTGCAACATCACTTCACGACTCTTGAATTCAATCCTTCTGCTAATGAACGCTAATACACCATAGGCCTTCTTACAAGCTCTATCCACCTGAGTGGCAACTTTCAAAGATCTATGTACATAGACCCCAAGATCCCTCTGTTCCTCCACCTGACTAAAAACCCTACCGTTAACCCTGTATTCCGCATTCTTATTTGTTCTTCCAAAATGGACAACCTCACACTTGGCAGGGTTGAACTCCATCTGCCACTCCTCAGCCCAGCTCTGCATCATATCTAAGTCCCTTTGCAGCCGACAACAGCCCTCCTCACTGTCCACAACTCCACCAATCTTCGTATCATCTGCAAATTTACTGACCCACCCTTCAACTCCCTCATCCAAGTCATTAATAAAAATTACAAACAGCAGAGGACCCAGAACTGATCCCTGCGGAACTCCACTTGTAACTGGGCTCCAGGCTGAATATTTACCATCTACCACCACTCTCTGACTTCGACCAGGTTAGCCAGTTTTCTATCCAATTGGCCAAATTTCCCTCTATCCCATGCCTCCTGACTTTCCGCATAAGCCTATCATGGGGAACCTTATCAAATGCCTTACTAAAATCCATGTACACTACATCCACTGCTCTACCCTCATCCACATGCTTGGTCACCTCAAGGAATTCAATAAGACTTGTAAGGCAAGACCTACCCTTCACAAATCCGTGCTGGTTGTCCCTAATCAAGCAGTGTCTTTCCAGATACTTTTTTGAACAGGGGCACAACATTCGCTACTCTCCAGTCCCCTGGTACCACCCCTGTTGACAGTGAAGATCATTGCCAACGGTACTGCAATTTCCTCTCTTGCTTCCCACATAATCCTAGGATGTATCCCGTCAGGCCCGGGGGACTTGTCTATCCTCAAGTTGTTCAAAACGTCCAACACATCTTCCTTCCTAACAAGTATCTCTTCTAGCTTACCAGTCCGTTTCACACTCTCCTCTTCAACAATACGGTCCCTCTCGTTCATAAATACTGAAGAAAAGTACTCATTCAAGACCTCTCCTATCTCTTCCGACTCAATACACAATCTCCCACTACTGTCCTTGATCGGACCTACCCTCATTCTCGTCATTCTCATGTTTCTCACATACGCATAAAATGCCTTGGGGTTATCCTTGATCCTATCCGCCAAGGATTTTTCATGCCCTCTCTTAGCTCTCCTAATCCCTTTCTTCAGGTCCCTTCTGGCTATCCTGTATCCATCCACTGCTCTGTCTGAACCCTGTTTCCTCAACCTTATGTAAGCCTCCTTCTTCCTCTTTACTAGACATTCAACCTCCCTCGTCAACCAAGGCTCCCTCACACGACCATTTCTTTCCTGCCTGATAGGTACATACATATCAAGGACACGTCGTATCTGCTCCTTGAAAAAGTTCCACATTTCCACCACATCCTTCCCTGACAGCCTATGCTCCCAACTTATGTTCCTCAAATCCTGTCTTACAGCATCGTAATTTCCCTTCCCCCAATTGCATTCCCCCACAGGATCCATATCCCTCGACAGTGGAACCTCGATTATCCAAAGTCCTTGGGCGAGCAGGTTTTCATTCAGGTAATTGATCATTCGGTAAATTGATTTGACGTTAAACAATTGAAGCTGCATCGCCCATAATTGCATTAAAAAGCATGCTAACAGTGTGTTTATTTCATTTGATCACTAAAATCTTCACAAACACTGCATATTGCTTAAAAATTCATGACATTTTACAACTCAGATCACATTTTATGTACTTGTGCAATTAAAAAAAATCATTGAGGTGGAGGTTATTTATTATTTCCAAAGAAATTATCCAGCGGCTGTTGTTTGAGGAAGTGCTGTCTCTTTTTTGTTTCCAAACAATAACATGTGACGAAGATGCATCAGTTTAACAGCATCAACTTCATCTTGTGTTTCATACCACTCCATGAAAAGTCGCAAACTGTCAATAGCTTCATTAACTGGAGGTGATGCCGGTATCAGAATTTCCTTACTATCCACACCATTCATACAGTCCTGCTGTTCCTCTGTGACTACGTTGACTATTTGATCATTGGAGAATGTCTCTGTTTCAATTTCATTGTCAGAGTTCACCCAAGCATCAATCTCTGTCTCTGCAAAGTCTCCTAAACCCAGGTGTCTGCAGTTTTCAGTGATTTCAGTGGTTATGCTTTGTTCTGAACGGGTGTCCACTTCACTGGCACAGCTCCCAATACACAAGCTATTGTACCAACAGTCTGCAATTGTTGATGGCTTGATGTGGTCCCATCAATACTCTCCTGATGTTCTCTCTCTCTCCTCTCTTCTGAACCTTGCTCTTTTGTCTTTTAGTTAGAGGAGGAAGGGGGCTGACCATTCCTTAACACCAGGTTGGTCCACGATGCTCTGCAAAGTCCACTCCCAAAATAGTTTTTTTAATTTCAAAAATAAATTTATTCATAAGAAATCTCATAATGTCTTTATAAATACATTGGCACAAGTGCGGTTCAGTTCTATACAGTTGCATATCAAATAAGCAAACAAAACATTGGACTTTGACCTGTCCAAATACCCAAAGACTTCTCTTATATATGCAATACTAATAGTTACATAAATGAGGCAGTTTCTCAAATATATCTACCTATTAGTATTTGCACACAAGAGTGGATTTTGCTTCCGTTTTTTGGCAGAATCCAAGTCCAATGTTTTGTTTGTTTATTTGATGTGACACCGTACAGTCCACTTCCAGAATGCAAATGAGAAATGTCTCAGCTCCTCCAGTTAGATGCACTTCCTCCTGCTGGTCACCTGGGGTGGTCTTCCACGATGCTCTCCACATCCATGCTGATTGTGAAGTCCACTCTCAGAATGCAAATAAGTGATGTCTCCACACCTTTAGATTGAACATAGAACATTATGGTGCAGTACAGGCCCTTCGGCCCTTGATGTTGCACTGACCTGTGGAACTAATCTGAAGTCCATCTATCCTGCACTATTCCATTTTCATCCAGATGGTTATCCAATGCCCATTCTAATGCCCTAAAGGTTGGCAAGTCTACTCCTATTGCAAGCAGTGTGTTCTACGCCCCTACTCCTCTCTGAGTAAAGAAACTATCTCAGACATCTGTCCTATATCTATCACCCCCAATTTAAAGCTATTTCCCCTTGTGCCAGCCATCACTATCTGAGAAGAAAAACTCTCACTGTACACTCTATCTAACCCTCTGATTATCTTGTATGTCTCAATTAAGTCACCTCTCAACCTTCTCTCTAATGAAAACAGCTCAAGTACTTCAGCCTTTCCTCTTAAGACCTTCCCTCCATAACAAGCAACATCCTAGCAAAGTTTCTCTGCATCCTTTCCAAAATTTCCACATCCTTCCTATAATGCGGTGACCAGAACTGTAAGTAATACTCGAAGAGCAGCCGCACTAGAGTTTTGTACCACTGCAGCACAACCTCATGACTCTGAAACTCCATCCCTCTACCAATTAAAGCTAACACACTGAGTGCCAACTTAACAACCCTATCAACCTGGGTGCCAACTTTCAGGGATCCATGTACATGGACACCGAGATCTATCTGCTCAGCTACACTACCTAGAATCTTACCATTAGCCCAGTACTCTGTTTTCCTGTTGTTCCTTCCAAAGTGAATCACCTCACGTTTTTGCATTAAGCTCAATATGCCACCTCAGCCCAGCTCTGCAGCTTACGTATGTCCCTCTGTAACCTGCAACATCCTTTGGCACTGTCCACAACCCCATTGACCTTAGTGTCATCCATAAATTTACTAACCTATCCTTCTACACCTTCATCTAGGTCATTTATAAAAGTGACAAACAGCAGTGGCGGCAAAACAGATCCTTGCGTTACACCACTGGTAATTGAACTCCAGGATGAACCTTTCCCATCAACCAACACTTTTCAGCTAGTCAATTTTCAGTCTTTCAGCTAGCCAACTTCTGATACAAACCATTAAATTTCCCTCGATTCCGTGCCTCGCTATTTTCTGCAATAGCATACCATGAGGATCTGTATCAAACGCCTTACTGAAAACCACATCAACCACCTTACCCTGATCCACCTGTTTGGTCACCATCTTAAAGCACTCAAGAAGATTTGTGAGGCACAATCTCCCCTTCACAAAACCGTGTTGTCTACCCCTAATCAACTTATTCCTCTCTAGGTAATTATAAATCCTTTCTCTTATGACTTTTTCGGACACTTTACCCACAACTGAAGTAAGGCTCACTGATCTATAATTACCGGGGTTGACTCTATTCCCCTTCTTGAACAAGAGGGAGTTGTCCTCCAGTCTTCTGGCACTATTCCTGTAGACAATGACAACACAAAGATCAAAACCAAAGGCTCTGCAATCTCCTCTCTGCCTTCCCAGAGAATCCTGGAATAAATCCCATCCGACCGAGGTGACTCATCTATTTTCACACTTTCCAAAATTGCTCACACCTCCTCTTTGTGAACTGAATTCCATCTAGTAGCCTGTTTCTCAGTATTCTCCTCGACAATATTGTCTTTTTCCAGTGTGAATACTGATGAAAGATATTCATTTAGCAATTCCCCTACCTCTTCAAACTCCACCCACAACTTCCAACTCCGGTTCTTGATTGGCCTTAATCTTTCTCCAGTCATTCTTTTATTCCTGATATACCCATAGAACGCTTTAGAGGACACTGGTGGTTCTTAGCCTTCTCTTTAGGTCTTTTCTGGCTGACTTGTAAATCTAAAGTGCCCTAAAGTGTCTCATCCTAATAGAAGCCTTTTTCTTCTTCTTGACAAGAGATTCAAACTTTTTAGAAAACTATAGCTCTATCGCTCGACAATTTCCTCCCTGCCTGACAGGCACATGCTTATCAAGGACGCACAGTAGCTGTTCCTTGATAAAGCTTCACATTTCAACTGTGCCCAACCCCTGCAGTTTCCTTCCCTATTCTATGCATCCTAAATCTTGCCTAGTCGCATCATAATTGCCTGTCCTCCAGCAATAACTCTTACACTGCCGCATATACCTATCCCTTTCCATCACTAAAGTAAACATAACTCGAATTGTGGTCACTGTCACCAAAGTGCTCACCTACCTCCAAATCTAATACCTGGCTGGGTTCCTTACCCAGTACCAAATCCAATGTGGCCTCGCCCCTTGTTGGCTTGTCTACATACTGTGTCAGGAAAACATCCTGTATACATTGGACAAAAACTGACCCATCTAAAGTACTCGAGCTATTGTATTTCCAGTCAATATTTTTAAAGTTAAAATCCCCCGTAACAATAATCTTGTTACTCTTGCTGCTATCCAGAATTATCTTTGGTATCCTTTCCTCTACATCACTGGAACTATTCGGAGGCCGAGAGAAAACTCCCAACAGAGTGCTTTCTCCTTTACTGTTGCTTACCTCAGCTCGTGCTACCTCAGTAGTTGAGTCCTCAAATGTCCTTTCTGCCACTATCCTTGACTAAGTGCACATCTCTCCCTCTTTTAGCATCTTCACAGTTGCATGTGAGTAGTTTTGGACCCAATATTTAAGGAAAGCTATTATTTCATTGGAGGCAGTTCCAGAACATTGATGTGGGTGATCCCTGATCAAGAGGTAAAGGCTAAACAGGCTGAGAATTTAGAAGAATGCGATATGATCTCATTGCAACATATAGGGTTCTTAAGGGACTTGACAGGGTAAATGCTGAGAGGATATTATCCCTCACGGGAGAGTCGAGGACCAGAGGGGATGGTCTCATAATGAAGGGTTGACAATTTAAGACTGAGATGCAGAGGAATTTGTTCCTAGGTTTGAGAGTCTTTGGAACTCCTCATTACATAGAGCTGTGGGAGTAACATCCCTGTCTATATTTAAAGCTGAGATAAATTCTTGAGCAGTAGGAGAATTGAGGTAATAGGAAAATACAGAAAAGTAAATAGTGTGGAATGTCGTATCAGCAATGATCCTAACGAACGATGGAGCAGGCTTAATGAGCCAAATGGTCTGTTCCTATTCCTATTTCTTATGGTTTAGGACCTTGAGCTATAATTAACCTATATCACGTTCTCCTTTCCCACAACATCACTCACATTTTCCATTGCTGTGACCTCAGGCACATTAGTCGAAAGTGGATGCAAGTAGAACATCTACAGAAGTCCGTGCCTGGCATTAGGAACCTATTGGAAGTAGATTATTCCTATTGGACACTGGCCTATGTTATATCTCAGCAGGGGTCAAGTAGCTGGTGTCATGGAAGTTAAATTGACTCGACTCAAATGCTAGCAAGAGCATAGACAAAGCTTTATTGTAACCTCTACAGGGGGCTAATAGATTTGGCAAAAATGTCTTATATAAGGGCCCTGAACAAGTTTCACATATTCTCTTTATACTATTTTTTGCTTATTCTTATCACAAGCTCAAGCACAAGGGTTGGGAACATTCAAGCCTCTTCCTGCCCACCCCCCATTCTTCACTCCCTCCAAAATCATTGCCATGGGTCTCCAGAGTCTGGTGACATTTGATGAAATATGCCTACATATTTGAAGAAATATGGCTATGGATTAGGACCGGCTCCTGGTCTCCTTGCCTTGGTCTATCTCCCATACAATGTCGCTATTGAATGCTTTGCACTTTTTATAATTTAAGTTGGCCAGAGGTCATGTGTATCCACGGAGTCAGGCACATTCCCTAGTAATAGGTATTTGTTTGAATCGAGCTTATAAAGTGTTTTCATGGCAAATTCAATACAGGCAGCATCACATCCACACCGTTTCACTGATGTCATCAATTAACAGAAGTCTAAATACTGAGGTGATTACACTGCTCTGGGTCAGAGACCTGTAATTATTCCTGGGTTTATTATGGTCAGATCTTTCAGTAAACTGCGAATGGATGAAGGAGCAGGAAAGGAAAAGGAATAAAATTCTCTTTTCAACAAAACAGCCAATACTGACTAATATGACATGAACCTTCAGTAAATTTGAATAATGAGAAATTACTATGTTCGGATTCTGATCAAACATTGAGTTACAAATTGTGCTTGTAAGGGTTAAATTAGCAATAGTGTATAAAGACCTTGAGTTTCTTGTTCCGAGATAAGGAAGTTAAACTTGAATCCTTGCATTTGGGATATTTCCCCTCTGTCCCAGTGCAGACAAGTCTTTATTTGACCTATTTACTCCCCACCCACCAGCTCCTGCCCTCACAGCCAAAACTCTCGATGTTGATAAGAAGTGCCAAATATTAACTTTGTGATCATGCACATATTTAAAATGATTTAACTGATATTTTATGACCAGTTGCGGCTGTGAAAATGTTGACACCTCACACTGTGAATTAAGTGGAAATCTAAGTTTGTCAGAAACTAAAGGGAACACATTGGCAAGTAAGTTTGGTCTAATATCAGATTAAATCTGCTATATTAGGGATCCAATAATGAGAAAGGGAAGTGCTGGCAGTTGTTGTCAGATTATGTCAGGATTGCCTCACGAAGGCATCCCACAGCAGCGTGGTGAACACAAACACAGATGAGAACAATTACAGAAAACAACTGCTTGACTGGTTCAGAAATGCTTGGCTTATTTTGAGAGACCAATCTTAAATCAGCATAAAACATCCAAAGTTTTTCAATGGTCCGTTGAATTTTGCCTGTTTTTCAGTATAAAGGTATTGCATAGCCCAGAAATGGCTTTAAACAAGGATGACGTACTGTGACATACTGAAGAAATGGTTTTCTCTTTCTTTCGCTCTGTGCTGTCTCTTCCATACCCCAACCCCTGCATTCCCTCATTGTGGTGTACTGTAGACATCCTGTGGAAGTCAAAAGAATCCCATACCAACACGACCAAGATGGTTCATGAGGCATCTTGAAAACAAATAAAATCCCAGCAGCATTTTTTAGATCATAGGACAGCATTGTCAACACACTCCAGGGGGATGGGTGGTGAAGACAGCAATAACTAGTTACATTAGCAAGATTACAAGACTGGGATACAAGGTGTACTGCTTTGTCATTACCCCCTCATTAACTTCACCATTGCAAGGCTAAAATCAGGAGCATTGGAATCCTCACTGCTCACCTGGTGATTTGTTTAATTGCAACAATAGTCAAGAAGCTCAATATGATCAAAGAGAGAGCAGTTTGATTGACTGGCAAAAGAACTAACGTACCTAATTTCCACTCCCTTCACCATCACTGAGCTACGATGTTGGGCTACCTAGCACTTACACTCGACGGAATGAACTGCAGCAACTCATTAGACTTACACTGAAAGGACCTTTCCTGTCTATAATCTCTATTTCTGAACAGAACAATAATCAGCTAAAGGTCTGTTCCACCTGATTCTGACTTTGCATGGATATCTCTGTTCTTTTATTATCACTATGGCAAAATAATGCGATTTATTAAAATTGCAGTCATTGACTAACTTAGGAAAACTAGTCGACCAGACTTGGAATATTGAATCTCAAGTCTGTGATTTCTTTTTTGTTAAATTGCTTTAGACTTAATTCTGAATAAGTTTACTGATGTTAAATGAGTTAATTTGTGCTCTTTGATGAATTGCAGTTCTGGAAACATTGTCAGTGCAAACAGTGAGGAAAATGGGAATGCAGGTTCTCCTGGATCAAGTGAAGTAATTACAAAGTAAGCTTAGTTGCATGCATGACTAAGTTAGTCATTATATCAGGATATGACAAACCATTAGGAAATAACTGGTGAGCTGGTAGTTTATGCAATGTTATACAACGATCAATGGTAACAACTCGGAGGCAATGATTTGATCAGCTCTCAAAGAGGAACTTACCTATGTTCACTCCCAAGTCCTTTTACTATGTGATACTGCAAAACCTCTCCTTATGAAAATTGTAGATTCCTTTTGAAGACCTCAGTTGAAGCTGCCTCCACCACTAAACTATCAGGCAGAACAGTAAAAAGTGAGGTCTGCAGATGCTGGAGATCACAGCTGCAAATGTGTTGCTGGTCAAAGCACAGCAGGCCAGGCAGCATCTCAGGAATAGAGAATTCGACGTTTCGAGCATAAGCCCTTCAAGGGCCTATGCTCGAAACGTCGAATTCTCTATTCCCTGAGATGCTGCCTGGCCTGCTGTGCTTTGACCAGCAACACATTTGCAGCTATCAGGCAGAACATTCCAGTTTCCAAGCAATGCTTTTTAAAAACAGTTTTCCTTGTAACCGTTGTTTTCTTTTTTTTTGCTGATCAAGTTAAATCCACTGATCCTTTTCTTCTCAAGCCTTTTTTAAAATATAATCCGCACAGTATGGAAACAGGCCACTTGGCCCAACAAATCCACACCAACTCTCCAATCCAAATGCATTCTCCTACTCTTTTTACTCTATCCAAATCCCTCATGATTTTGAACACTTTTAAAATGAATTCTTCATCTTCTGTTCTCAAACTATCCACATAGTTCTCCAGTTGCTCATCTCTGGTACCATTTTTGTGTACCTTTTGTGCACGTTCTCAAATCCCTTCCTGAAGCGTGCTGCATAAAGACCAGACATGAGGGAAAAGCATGTTTATAACTATTTGTCATAATTTCTTTATTTTGCATGCCACTGTCTTATTTATAATGTTCAGAATCCTCATGATATCTTCAATCTGCAATCAGAGGAAGTTGACAATTTAAGTTCACGAGTAAAGAAAGTGACAGTCGAAAAGGAAGTTTGATCCAATGTATGAACATGTTATGCTTCAACATGTGTTCAGTCTCTTTCTGAACCTGTGCCACCCTTCAAAGGTTAAGTCTATAGGATGTTGCTTGATTGGAACAGCATTTCCTCAATCAATATTATGTGCAGTGAGATTAGTAATTCCCAGGTTATTCCCACATATCTCCCCATGTGATTGTAGTAACTCTTTCAGGTCATTTCGATTTTCATCCGGAAGGTAACTCAGCAGTTTATCCCAGTTTTCCAGAACTTCCTAATTGTTCAATTTAATTTGAGGAATGTCCAATTCACAATCATCTGAAATTGTTTCGTCACTCTGTGTTGTAGCCAGTAACACATTCTTTTTTGTTTTCCTATCAAAATAGCTTTTGAACAAAACACATCTCTTTAAGCCACAGAATGGTCACAGAAATAAGTGGAGCAGTAAGCCATTCAGCCCCTTAAGCATGCGCTGCTGTTCAAAATGACAATGGCTGATTATCCAACTCAGTACCCTGTTCCATTATTCTTTTGATAAGCTTTGATCTCTTTAGCCAGAAAAAAAACTATTATGTTTTGGACTCAATCAATTTCTATGACTGTGAATTCTAAAGAGTCACCACTGTCAGGGTGAAGAAAGGTTTCCTCATCTCAGTCCAAAATGCCCGAGCCAGTATCTGTAGACCGTGACCCTGGTTCTGGACTCCCCAGCCGTGGAGAACATCCTTCCTGGTTATCTAATTCTGGATATAAACACTGACTTGTGCTGCATCTTGTGATCTTAGCCTGGGTCAATATGGGGAGGGTTATTCTCAGTATTGCCACACTTTGACAGTGCAAGTTAACCTCTTGCTGACAGCAGGCTGGAAGCAAGGTAGCCATTTGTTGCTAAGGAAGAGATAGGACTGAGTGCTCACTGCCCATATTCAAAAGGGAAGAATGACCCATTGAGGAGAGATATTAGAGGACTTTTTGTAGCTGTAACGGTGGACACTGATAGAAATTACTGACTCCCGTATAACACACAGGGAATCAGCAAAGGTGACTCAAACTGCTGATTCCTAATTAGCACTTTCCAAATGACAACAGCCCATTGGTTGAAGAAGCTTTCCTTTTTAACATTAAAATGTTCAGCAATGTATGACATGCCTCTGGAATAGGCAGGACAGGAATTTAAACCTACTAGGTCTAATCTAGGAACTTAAGCCTACTGATCTAGGGGTAGGGAGACTATCATTCCACCATAAGAGGCCTGTTGTGCATCTCATACAGAATCAATGCAATTTCCCTTAATTGCTTCATTAATTTCTGGGGATGTAAATAATAAGCCGCCTGTCAGAGTATTGGGTGTTGCTCAGGTGTCACTGAGTAGTGTGCTGATCTTTGAGTTGGAGGGTTCAAGACCTACCATCGGGTTTAGAACAGACTAATTGATGCTGCCACAACAGTGCAGTCCTGAGATAATCCTACGCATCAGATGTATATGAGGCATTAAACCAAAGCCACTCTGCCCTCTAAAGGGACCCTTATTATTTTGAATTAAAGTGAGGAGATTATACCTGGTGTCCCAGCCAGTACTTATCGCTCAATCCCGATGAGCAGATGATCTGGTCATCATCTCCTTCCTGCTTTTCTCATGGTACACAAATTAGATATCACATTTCTGACATGTGACTACATGATCAAAAGTACTTCAGTTGTTGTAAAGAACATCTCTGATTGAAAATTGACTTTGTCAGAACCTGCATGTATTGTTACTCAACTTGGTTGTTCATGTTTCACTCTCTGCTGTAAGAAAACACTCCTTCCCAACTTCCATCAAATGAGAATGAGACAAAGCTCAGTGCTGTAATATTTAACTTTGTACTAACATCTGGGTCAAACTAATATACCATTCAATGCAAATATAAAATAAATGGAACCAGTTTTAAAGTATCAAAGCAAATTATATTTTCCACCAAAGGAGTGTATTGAAATATTTCAATAGTTCTCATTGTGTCAAGTACCAGCAAACAGTGGAGTCTGTTCCAATCTATTTTATCTTGTCTAAAGAATAGGCTGAGGAAAAGAACAGTGCATGAGGAGAGCAGTACAGTGTGGATCAGTGATTAACAGCAGGAGAATTATTCTCCAGATTAGAATAGATATGTAGTGGAATATACTAAAATGATAGAATAAGAGAAGCTAAAGTGAGATGTTGTCAGCTGAAAGTTTTATAAGCTTGTTAAAATCTGGTCAGTCAGGATCTTATTGAATAGGGGAGCAGGCTCGAAGGGCCAAGTGACCTGTTCCCATTTATTGTTCATACCGCAAAACAATTTTGCGAGTTACTCGAGCGGAGGTATTAAACACACATTTTAAACTGTTACATGTGCACATGTTGACATTTCCATCTCTGATTCCCTGGGTTTGATAGCATGTAGTTGACAGTAGCCCCAGGGGTTCTGCACTTGTTTCAGAGATCTGGAAAGAGATGTTTAGGATACTCTGAGATTGCATTAAGATGTTATATAAATGCACAACTTTTCTACTTGCCTTCCTGCTGGGGTGGAGGGGGTTTTGCTCTTCATCAAACCTGTGTATCATTTGACTTCAATTTGCTTTTCTTTGTTGCATTATTGTATGGAGTTTATTCTCTTAAGTCAATAGCCTGGATTTTGCCCAAAGTTTAAGAGGATTTTACTCACATTGGTGAGTTTCTGTATCCCATGAAGTAACTTCATTGCAGTCAGTAATGGGAAATAAAGCAGATCAAATATAATGTTGTTAATTGTTATTAGGTCAATTAATAGGGATAACTATATGCTGTTCTATGAGCCTCAGGATTTAAAAGCCTTTTCAGTAGGGCCACTGCTGATTTACCCAACGCGCTATATTGGTGAACTCACTGATACTGAAACCTCTATAATCTGGGACAATGATGAAATACAAACTGACTGGAACCGCAACTTATCAGAAAAACTAGGGAACAGAGAGAGATTGGGGCCGAAGCTCAGAACACAGAGGCACTGCAAACCCAAGCACCCATTGACACAGCTTCTCGAGATGAGTTATGATGTGGTTCTGCACTATTCGGTTCTGATCTGTGATCGCAACCAATGCTTCTCTGTCAAGCCGATGTGGTTTATGGATAAAAATAATGTCTGCTAGAAGGTAACTACAAAGCTCTCTTGCGATAATGCGACACAGACTCAAGTGAAATGTGGAGTATCTCCTTTTGGGGCTTCTTGCATCCTTTCAAGTGGCAGCTGAATTTGATAATCAGGTCTCAGTTACTATCGAATTGAATGAAATCTTGTTAGTGGTTCATTTATTTACATTTCCCTATCTCTGAGGTTTGCCCCATTTCGTTATTAAAGAGCCAATGTGTGTGAGATCTCTTTAGTGCTGTCCATAGGATAGCCGTACTCCTGCCACTGTGCAACTGCATATTGATAGATGCCTTTAAAAACAATCTGAATCTATGGTCACATACTGGTGTAGGAACTGAGCGGGGCCCAGGACAGAATGAGCAACTCTTCAACTGCTGCTAACCAATGTCATTATCACAAGGGTGCTTTTGGTGCCATCTTCACTATTCAGAATAACAATTAGTTTTCCTGCTGGTGCAGCATTTCTCTCTATTACTTTACATAATAGTGTGCTGTGTGTATGTGCATGTGGTTTGTTTCTATTTATTTCTGTTCCTCAATGGCTTTGAAATTGTTGCTGTATAGGATCAAAGGTAAAGTAATGTCTCCACAAGGACATTGTTGCTGGTTTCCCTCTGAGACCAGTGCAGAACTTTACCAGTTCATTGTCGGCCTGATACATTATAGTGAAGTTTCCCCTCTGCCAGCTGGGACAGCATGGACATTTGAGTATTGATGGAAATAAAGGTTTTTTTTATTTCGGTCTTTAGTATTGTACTTATCAGGACACTCTCAAGAATACCAATGGGAAGGGAGAAAGCATTTAATCTGTCTGGGTAATGAGTGCTGATTGGTAAAGGCATGGAGGATGGTCCAGGTGATGATTGGCAGTTAACAGCCAATGCTTGTTGTGATTCGACTAAATTGGTGATGGCCATTCTCGGACTCATTTGGCAGGGCAATACCTTGACCACAAAGGCAACCTACCAATTGAAAACTTAACAATGTTTAGCTGATAACTGTCTGTCACCATCTGACCAGTCCATTTCCATTGGGGACATCTCGGTCAATCATTGTGCACTTTCCAAAGCATCAGAACTCTTTTCTTGTTCAGTGTAAAATGTTGTTTCCCTTCATATCAAAATCCTTGCAGCTATCCTGATGTATGCAAGACAAAAAAAAGAGCATGTCCTATTTTATAGCAATATCCAATTTCTATATTTGCAAACAACCGTTTGAATATGGGAACCTTTTGTTAATGGAGTATCCAACATCCAGCTGGTATCATTAAAATGGAATCTAGTTTTTGAATTTGAAATGATTTAACCCCCTGACAAGCCCACTTTGTACATGCAGATCCTTTTTGAATATTGTATCAGTCTGGCTGTTGAAAGACAGCTTTGGAAAGTTGTTTATTTCTGTCAACTTCTATTTAATGAATTGCTGAAACGGTGGATAATGCATTCTATTGCATTTTCAAAACTGAGATATCGTGTGAAATCAGGAGATGTGCACAGTGCAAATAAAAATCCCATTTAATGCTGGCCTGGACAAGACTGGTAAACTTAAACTTGTGCTTATAGAGAAAGGACTGAGATCTTAACTGGCTCATTATCATCTAATGTATTGAGATTAAACTTACGTCTATCTCTAAATTCTTCAAGGCCTTGATCCACGCTGTCTCTTGTACCCCTTATATACACACTCTGTTCTTTGGTTCTCTGATTGCTTTTGTCCATGAGTCTGGTCAAGTCCCCTGAATTAGATGTACTTTACTGATAAACTTCCTTACATGCCCTCTGGTACTCATTCTCACTTTGAAAGCTTGCTTAAAAGCCGGTTTCATGTCATTGGTCCTAAGTCTTCTGATACATGCCAACAACCTTCTCCTGCTTGGCATTCGGTGCATCCTTTTCCAGTTTGGAAGGTCAAACTCGAATGCTGAATATAGGGTTAAAGGCAGGATTCTTGGCAGTGGAGAGGAACAGAGGGATCTGGGTGTGCAAGTACATAGATCCCTCAAAGTTGCCACCCAAGTGGATAGGGTTGTTAAGAAAGCAGATGGTGTTTAGACTTTCATTTACAAGGGAATCGACTTTGAGAGCAGCGAGGTTTTGCTACAGCTCTACAAGTCCCTGGTAAGACCACACCTGGAACATTGTGTCCAGTTCTGGTCACCCTGCTATAAGAAATAGATAGAGGCTTTGGAGAGGGTGCAAAGAAGGTTTACCAGGATGCTGCCTGAACTGGAGGGCTTGCTTTATGAAGAAAGGTTGAATAAGCTCAGACTTTTCTCTCTGTAAAGAAGGAGGAAGAGAGGAGACCTGATTGAGGTATACAAAATAATGAGAGGAATAGATAAAATCAAAAGCTAGAGAATTTTCCCCAGGGCAGGATTGACTGGTACGAGGGGGTCATAGTTTTAAGATATTAGGAGAAAGGTATAGAGGAGACGTTAGAGGTGGGTTCTTTATGCAGAGTGTTGTGAATGCATGGAATGCTTTCCAGCAGTGGTGGTGGAAGCAGAGTCATTAGGGACATTTAAGTGACTGCTGGACATGCAAATGTTTAGCAGTGAGTTGAGAGGTGTGGGGGTTGTTATTATATTTTACATTAGGATTAGACCTCGGCACACTGTCGTGGGCCAAAGGGCCTGTTCTGTGCTGTATTTTTCTATGTTCTATGTTAAAGCATCTCATAAATGTGAGTATTAATATCCACTTTGGCAGATTTAATTGATTCTCATTGGAATGTATCTGCCAAACCTTTAGCAAAACCGAATCAGCAAACAGCTTCAGACTGTGCCCACGTCCAACACAAAACATTGCTGCTCCTCATTCACTTTTCAAATGCACTGCTCCATTCCAAATAGCAGACCACCCATTCCCATTCATAGAGATGTGTTTCTGACGGATGGAAGTGGTTGTTTCTGTACTTCTGCCATTTTTATTGAACTCATCTCAAGTTACACTTTAGAATTTGACGGTCAGGCCAAGACTGTTTGTTTTAAGCTTTATCAATTTTGACCAGGTTGCCAGCTCTTCATGTTCTTGAATATTGGAATATTGGCTGCGTTCTATCAGCCCTCTAGGGACAGGCTGCAAGGTCATTAGGTGGGTAATAGGGTGGAAGATGATAAGGGAAGGAAGGAGTTTCCACCTCCGTAGTATTTTATTGATCCCAAATTCGGGAAAGGATGACCACTCAGGTGGCCAATGCAGAGTCTGTTCCTGCCAATGCTGGCAGTTTATTAGCAGTAAGGTCTTCCATTGTGTGGGAGACCTCCCCCTGCATCCTAGTGACACCCCTGGAGGATGTCCCTCCTAATGTAGTACCTTATGGTCACAACAGGGTATCCCATCTGCACACTGGAACAGTCTCCTGTCCATGGTGGCAATCATTACGGGAACTGGAAATCAGAGTAAGTGAGTGAAAGAAGCCGTGAGTGCTAGAATGTTCACAACATTCCCAGGATCAGGTTGGCAGCTCCTACTGAGGCCATTAATAAGTCATTGAGATCCCCCAATTGGTGCATTTCAGTGCTATCAAGCAAATAGTGAAGTGGAGCCATGTGATAAAATCATTTACATTCAGTGCTGGATACTTGAGACTTTTTTGTGAGAAACTTTATAATTCTTCTAAATGTTCTTCGTGCACTTTTTGTTTCATACAATGGTGATTTTCTACATAGGATTACAGAGGAAAAACAGACCGTTTGGCACAATCAGTTTATGCCAGTGCTTATGTTCTACTCAAGGTGTTTCACATCTTTCCTCATCTAAATCGCCCGTTGTAATTCTCTATTCCCATCCCTTCCAAGTGCTCCCCTAGTTTCGTTGAAATACATCTAAACTATTGATTTCAACTTTTCCGTCTGGTCACACATTCCCCATTCTCATCATTCTTTCAGTGAAGAGGTTTCTTCTGAATTCCCTTTTGGACTTCTTGAGGTATCGTCTTATTTTGACAGCCTCGAGTTATATTCTATCCCACAGTGAAATGTTTTCTCTGTACCTTCTCTTTTCAAAACCTTTCTTAATTTTAGAACTGTCATCCTTCTTTTCAAGAGAGAAGTGAACAGCACAACAATTCTTCGTTGATATGCACAGCCAGAAACTTGTGTAGCATTCTCGTAAATCATCTCTTCACTATCTCTCATACATTCTATAATATGTCAACTTGAACTGCAGGCAATACTCTTAATTATAGTCAACCAAATTTGAAACCCTACTTTCAAATCTATCCCTTTAGAGATACAACTTAGAGCTTTGTTTGCATTTTTATGGCCTTTGGAACCTGTGGTGAAATTGTTAGTGACTGATGTAATTGTCTGAAATCCCTTTGTTTGTCTCCCTCACTTAGACGTGCATCTTTGTCTAAGTGACCTGCACATTATTCCTACCAAGATGTAACATCTTACGTTTATCTGTGTGGATCTTCATTTGCTAATTATTTGAATGTACGGTAAATTAATTAATGATCTCTTGCAACTTCTTGTAGTCCTCAGAATTGGCTACATTTCAACATTCCTTTCCAATTTGGTGTCATTGAATTGCTAACTTTTTTGTCGTAATTAGATGCAACATTTAATTTGCAGTTTTACTTTATTTTGTTTTGAATATTTAGAGAGGTGCAGTAATCCACACATTAACTATAACAACTAAATGTAGAATGACAGATAGATGAAAATTATTACAAACACAGGACTAATTAATAGACTCTATTAACTTCACGGTCAAAACAGGGAATTATTTTTTACACGAATGATATGGTGAGATGATCCGTAGTGCAATAACTTTTTGTCCATTTTTTTGTTGCAGTTTATTTCCCAGGTCTTTCTGTGCTACTGATATGAATTTGAAAAGGCACCCATCCTCCATTTTAAACTAAATGATAATAAAAAAACCAATATTTATATTAAATGCAACATGATTTATGAAGCCAATCCTCTAGGCTTATACATATTCACGGCCATGTAGAGTTATACAGGGAGAGGCTGAATAGGCTGGGGCTGATTTCTCTGGAGCGTTGGAGGCTGAGTCATGACTTTATAAAGGTTTATAAAATCATCAGAGGCATGGATACGGTAAATAGACAAGGTCTTTTCCCTGAGGTGGGTGGAGTCTCATCTAAACCGTGAGTATAGGTTTAGAGTGAGAGGGGAAAAAGTTCGAAGTACCTAAAGAGTAACTTTTTCATGCTGAGGATGGTGTATATGGAATGAACTGCCAGAGGAAGCGGTGGAGGCTGGTGCATTTTCAACGTTTAAAAGGCATCTGAGTGTGTATAAGAATAGGAAAGGTTTAGAGGGATATGGACCAAGTACTGCCAAATGGGACTAGATTAGATTAGGATAACATGGGCAAGTGTGATTGAAAGATCTGTTTCCAAGTTGTACATCTCTATGACTCTATGATCTACCCCTTTGCTCTTAGTGTACTAGTCGAATCTCTTTGGATTATCTTTAACATTATCTCCCAAGGCTATCTCATTTTCCTTTCTTGTCCTCCTCATTCCCCTCTTTAGAATGTCCCTGCACCTCTTGTACTCTTCGAGATTCACTTGATCTCATTTATCTATATCTAATATATGATTCATTCTTAATCTGAACCAGAGCCTCAATATCTTTATTCCTCCAGTGTTCCCTCCTCTTACCAGCCTTACCTTCACACTAACTGGGACATCACGCCTCCGAACTCTCGTTATCTCACTTCTGAAAGCTTCATTCTTGCCGGCCGTCCCTTGAGCTGCAAACAGTCTACTCCAATCAACTCTTGAAAGATTTTGTCTCATACTATCAAAATTTGCCCTAGTTCAATTAAGAACTTTAACTTATATATAATGCCAATCCTTTCCATAGATATTTTAAACTAATCGAATTATGACCCCGGCCCCAAAAAGCTCCCCTACTAACCATTCAGTCACTTGCCCTGCCTTATATCACAAGAGTAGGTCAGGTTTGCTCCTTCTGTGATAGTTACATCTGTATATTAATGAAGAAAATTGACTTTAGCACTTACCAAATTCCTCACCATCCAAGCTCTTAAGACCATGGCTGTCCCACTTTATGTTTGGAAGGTTAAAATTTGCGATTATTACAATCCTATTATTCTTACGTATAAATAAGATCTCTCCACATATTTTTTACTCAATTTCACTCTGACTACTGGGGGGATTATTACAATTGCATCAAAGTAATCATGCCCTTCTTATTAATGAGTTCCATCCACATAGCTTCACTGGACCATCCCTCAGAAATACCTTGTGGTAGAACAGCAGTAGTTTCACCACAAGAAAAATTGACTCCAATCTCCTTCTAGCTCTTCCTACTTCTGCCGTACCTTTGATGGTGGGAGGGGCTTTGAACATAAATGATTCAATTTACTGGTGATGGTTAGTAGCTGAAAATAAAGATACTCTGGGGGACTTGGGTGATGGGAAATAAAAGGTTACATTGTGTGGAAGGAAAATTCTGGATTTAAACAAGAATTTTAAAAAACAAACTCCATTCTGTCTGCCCAGGTCTTCCCTACACGGCTGTACCTCCAGAGTACTTTCCTTTTATTTTGATGTGTTCAAGTTAATCCCGCCCACTGTTTTGTACTTGTCAACCATTTGTTAACGGGTGTTTGCTGTTTCAGAGTGTAGGTTACCTTATTGTGTACGTTCTCAGAGTTCAGTGTTTGGGTCCTTGTTGTTCCAACCTGTGCTTTGGTCTCTAATGCAAAATTACAGCAAAATATTAACAGCAATTTAAGGCAAAATGTTAGGATATTGGAAGAACAGCACAGAGCATCAAGTTTGACAGAGGGGTTGTGGGAAAGGACGTGGAAAGCAGCAGGGTTTCCAGAACTTCTGATCTCTGCCTTCCCTGATCGAAATCAACCTGTGATTGATCATTTTTGAGGATTGTTATTCATTAATATCGGTGTGTCAGATAGATCTCCGTCTCAGGGAGGGGTGACGTGCTCCTTTGTTTTGTGATGAATTCAGAGAACATACAACAGTAAGGGGGTAAACCCAAAGGGGTGAAGGAGCAGAGGATCCTCCGTGTGTATGTGCACAAATCAGGGAATGTACCATGACACGTGGACAGAAGAGCAAATAAACCCTACTTCATCAATAACACCGCAGAGAACAAACACAAAGCTATTATGTTACACTGAAATCAAACAGTCTCTTGTCTCACCTGGAATATTGCATCTCGTTTCAGGTGCCACATTTTTGACAAAATGCGAAGTTATGAGATTGGGTGCGTGACTGATTCACAACACCATTCCCGGGATGATACACCTCACCAACTCTGAGAAATTGAGAATGTTCTCCTCTGCTGATAGTTCCCAGACTCTGTGAACTGTTGCTATGATTGGTTCTCAGTTCCGTCTTGTGTCATATAGATCCCAATGGCTGAATATTTCAGGGACTCATGAGCTCTGACTTGCCTGATCAACATTGACCTCTGATTTATTATTTTTGAGGGTTGCTGTTCAGTAATATCCCTGTATCAGATAGATCCCAGTCTCATTCCCTGGGATTTGACAGGTGTGGTGTGTCAAATAGATCCCAGGAATTCTGCTCCATGAGATTTATGCGTGAGAAAAACTCCAGTTCTGAGAATCCGCCCTTGGATTGTGCACATGTTGCTGTCTGACTACCTGACTGAGCGTTGACATTTTTGGCTGATGAATGTTTCGTTGGGCGTTGTAGGTGGTGATTTATGTATTACTAACCCAGGCTGTCCGGACATTGGGAGTACATGTAGTTTAGACGGTGTAGAGTAAACTTTCAAACTCCTTTGCCT
This sequence comes from Hemiscyllium ocellatum, assembly GCF_020745735.1. Lineage (NCBI taxonomy): Eukaryota > Metazoa > Chordata > Chondrichthyes > Orectolobiformes > Hemiscylliidae > Hemiscyllium > Hemiscyllium ocellatum. Next base: position 307,524 of record NW_026867531.1, read on the forward strand.
GCCTTTTATAGGCTTCTGGTGGAGCAAAGCTCCTAATTTGTATCATTACGTGACCCGAGGCCGTGACCCTTGGTGCATAAGAGGAAATGTTCTCTAATCATTCTGCCTCTGGAGTGTTCCATCAGGCATATCGTGTGAAAGATGTATTTACATTAGTGGGCGGCATGGCAGCGCAACATTAAACTAAATGACTGGATGAAACACAACCAAACAGAACAAGTGAAAGTACTTGGCTGGGAAAGGAGTAGGATGTGGGAAAATGTATGATTACTGACTGGCCTTGAAGAAAGAATGAAGCAAACTCAAGGTTAGTGCATATTCATTTGAGATTTATTAACCATTTCAGAAAGCATTTCTATCCAAAAAGTTGATGTAAAAGCTAACAGAAGTGAATATAATGGCTGGTTGCCACATTGAGATGAGAACACATGCGCTGTGAGGTGGGAATTTTATGTACATCAGTAACAGTCACAAGAAAGGGAATACAAAGGCTCATCAGAAAGGGGAGGCAACCATTCTGAGTAAGGAACAAATAAAAACAAAACAAATGGGCTTCAAACAACTGGGAAGCTACAAATTCTTCCAACCACAACCATCTCAAAGATATCAAAGTAAAAACGAAAATCCATCAATAATTGTCTCAGTTACACACTGATAAACTGAAGTGATCTCACTGTTAGAGTCAGCAACAGGACAGATTGGAGATTGGGAATTCAGAGACCTTGATAAGCAGATCAGGAAATCAAAGGGGTCCAAAATTCATTCACTTAACCTGGAAAAGAGAGATAAAGCAATGACGCAGATATTTATGATCAGGGACTTTCAGATTTAATGTTTATTAAATGGCACACTTAGAGATTTCACAAAACATATTGGGCTGCTTGGTGTGAGAAAGATGTGATTATTCTCACCTTCACCAGAGTGACGGCAGCGCTGTAGAAAATACTCAGGAAGAACAAGGTGATGAACGTGGAAGCAGTTGTCCAGATGTTGCTGTTATCATCCTCATAGTCTTCAATCCAAGTGCTATCTATTGAATCTATGAATATAAAGCCAAGAGAATGCATTTAGATCGTTTATTGATCCAGATCGATCTATGTGTATCCAAGTCATGTAATTAGAGACCATTACATCTTCATAAAGCAGTCAGGTATTTCTCAAGTGTGACTCTTATCTGTATCCATCAGTGCATTATTGACTCTCAGCAAGAAATTACAAATACGAACTGCACATGTTCTTTCTTCATTGTCCATGTCAGAACGTTTGAAATTATTTTTCTTTTAATCTATTATTTCAGGATACTATTATTTGAGGAACACTTATTACGAATGAATATTTTAATTATATCATTATATTTTAAATATAGGCTGTGACAGCACTTTAGTTGAAAATTGTGGCCATCACTGAATAAAAGTTCAAATGTGATTCTCACCTTTATGTATTGGTGACCAATTGCTTGGCAAATCGTGAATATAAGTGACATCACAGTCAGGACATTGCTTCATCTTTTTGTTTGTAGGATCTGTCTATTTAGGAATAAGTTTTTGTACATGTGTCCCTTAATTTATTTGACCTACTGCTTGGTGTGTTTGGTTTCCCTTTAATGTTTGTGTATGTGGTTATGAGAGTCTCTTACTTCACTCTTGCCCATGTTGGAGTCTGTGCATGAATAAACATAGTCCTGTTCCTTTACTGCTGGTGTGCTCATGTGTTTGTGCACCGAAATTTTGGTCTGTTCACACTGTGTAAGCATCATCATGCTAATATGCCATTTTGTTGCTGCCTATGCTTATCTTGTAATGTCTTTGTGAGTGTTCACTTTTCATTAGTGCTATCTAAAATGTGTGCTTATGTGTCTGTTTCAGGTCCTACCTAAACGAGGTTATATTCATGTTGATGCTTAATACATTTTAGCATGCAATGTTATGTTTTGATGGGTGTTTATATTTATATGACGATGTTTGCTTGTGTGGCAATCTTTCCCAAACCATCTCCTGAGAAGCTTGTTTGTGTTACTGTGTGTGGATGCTTGCTGATGCTTGTGCCCATTCTCCTTATTTAATAAACGCCCCTCTATTTGTTGATCTATGCACTTGTGTGTCTGCATGTGAGACTCTGAATTTGTGTGTACGTGTGACATTGTATACATGCTGATCAATGTGGTTTAAAAATAACTAATTAAGCTGCCTCTGTCATCGTATGTTTGTGATTCTGAAAATGGGAAAATAATGATATTAATATTTATCTCTGTGCACTTACATGCCTGTATGAGTTGACATGGAGGAGGACATTTTTCGGAATTTGTATCTGTGTGTTCATGCGTGTATGTCTGTACGCAAAGTGCTGTATGAATGTCTATGTATTCATGCCCATTTGTGTGTTACCGTGTGTCTATATTTCTCATGGTTATGTGTGAGTACCCCTGTTCATTTGTGCAAATAATTTTCTTTCGGTGTATGTGAGTTTTTGTATGAGCTTAGGTGAGTGTTCAAGTACCACTTGCATGTGTGGCTCTGTGCGAGTATGCGTGTGTGACATCTTATCTATATGCACATTTGAGTGTGCACATCAATATGTGTCTTGAGGTGAGAGCCCATATATGTGTCATTACATGTGTATTTGCGATCATCTCTCTGTATCTGTTCTTATACCAGACTGCAATTTTTATTATTCTATTTTATTGTTCTAATTTTAATGGATTGCCCATAATTAGATTTGACCTTGGTGTTGTAGGAAACATTTCCCATCGTCGTGGAGAGATAAGCATTTTATGAGCAACTCTTCTGTTGCAGTGATAGAATTGCTGTCTCTGAGAGAAAAGGCGTGAGTTCAAATCCCCACTGCCCCAGAGATAACATTTCTGAATATGTTGATTAGAAAATGTCTACTTGTGTTCTGTGTGTGAAACAAAATGATATCAGGTATTCGAATACCAGAATTGATCCCATGTGCTCCAGAAAACTGAGACACAACGATGGAATTCAAACCGGGATGATGCAAACACCAGTTTTGGATTATGGGAATCAATGTTAATCATTTGTTAACAGAGCCAAGCGTGTCCAACATGTTTCAAAGGTATTATTTTGCATGGAAATGTTCAATCTTTGGACAGTAAGCAAGAAGCTGACTGTTCCTGTTAGTAACGGGGTTACATTACAGAGGACATCGACAATGAAAACTCTGCACAGGGAGCAAGAGGGCAGACCATTCATCGTTCCCCTCCCCTCTGCTCCACGACAACTTATCTGTCGATTCTCTTTGGTGTGAAAGTGAAGATACTTTCTGTCAACTCATGCGCTGGCGCAAGATCCCTGGCAGTCCCCCAGAAACAAAGGTTACATTCAAACTGTTCTGCACTCTTTACGATTGGTATGTTCCAATCAAATTTAATTTTAAAGTGTCTTAAATTTACATTTCCAATTGGTGCAATGTGGCAGTTGAAAACTGACATGAATTTTGTAAGAATGTCCAATGGGGGGAATCAAGAACACCAAGTTCAAACCTCGTGCTCTACCCTCGACATAAAATGGACAGTATCAGATTTTGTCACAGAGGGATATTGGATGGATAAGGTACTTGGTGGAATCCTGCAATGAGTGAGCTTTACTCTGTCTCTGGCCCAGGGTGTATCTGAGCAGAGAACATTAACTGCACAAGACACTTGTCCTAGACCTGTTAATAACCCACTTTAACTACACCGATGCAGTGTAAGTCAGAGTGAGAAACAACTAATTCAGTATTTACCTCACAACTGGAGGGAAAAGAAACTTTATTACTTCTGTTGAATTATTAAATGCAACTTTGAGATTTTTATTGACATGAATTAACAGTGTCCATCAGTGCAAGTGAAATGTTTACGAAACTCGGTTTACCGCTGGATTTATCGACTGTTCTGTTGATGATCTTCAATGGAATCGCTTCATGTCCCACCACACAGGAGTAAGAAGCACCGCTGGCCCACTCCTCCGCTGTAATGGATAACAGGCTGTAGATGAAGAAGGAAGTATTGTCACTCTCCGCCATCACCTCGGTGTTCTTGTAGTTACTGGGATTCACCGGCTTGTCATTGTTTGTCCACTTGACGAAGATCTCTCGGGGGGAGAAACCTCTCACTAAACAGGTGAGGGAGAGAAACCTCTGAGCGGAGATTTCTTCTGTTGGTGGCAGGAGGACCGACACTGATGGCTCCAGCGGATTAATCACTGCAGAATATTTGAGACAAATATAAATCAACCAAAAACATCCTGAACCAATATCACAATTACACTAAATATTAAAATATGCCATTTTAAATTTGGGATTTATTCACTTTCCTTTTCTAAAGGAGCAGTATGGTACACATTCTGTTCAGTAAAAAAAGTCAAGTTTAATGTGAAAGTTGCCTCCATGTTTCCAGCCCACAACAAGGGCATTCTGTCCAACTGTCATTGCTGATGGTGACATCACAACCCAGGTTTCTTCCCACCTTATCTGACTTAATCAGAATACAATATCCTTTGGTCCATCTTTTTCTTAATCAGCTACTTAGTTATCCTGCCTTCAGATGCATCATTAATGCACCCAACGGTGTTTGTTCATTACCAATCAAAGCCTGCCATTGATGTAACTGGATCTGGATTCCACATGGGATGCTTTGTGTTTTAATCTCACCGCTCACCTTTCTCCTTGTGGATGGAGTCTCTCAGCGGAGTCGGTAGATTCTGATGGTACACCACACATTCAAAAGTAACGCCACTCAGCCAGGCTTCAGTAGAAATGTCTAATTTGCTGATCACGCTGTCGGGATTCTGTCCAGGCTGGTCAGCAATCTCTGATTTCAGAGGCTTCTTTTCTTGTTTCCAGGTCACGTTGACTCCAGAAGGAAGATTGGACACAACGCAGGTTAACGTCACCGTCGCCTCCAGTAAGACTTGTTCTACTGGCGGTGGGAGGATTTTAACGGTGTTAGGGTGGCACTCGGTATCTTCTATGAAACAAAAATCAAAGTCAATGAAAAATGCCCCTTTATGATACAAACACCCAATCTTCAGATTACTTCTTCACAGGGTGAAGACACCACCTTCAAAATGGCAACTCCAACCATTGCTGAAACAATGCTTACTATTGTTGATATATTTTGATTTGTGAAAGCATTTGTGATTACCTATGACATAGCCTGTGTCATTATTCCTAAAGAACACTGGCTTTGTAACAAGTGACACCTGTGAAAAAAGTAAAATCATCGAAGATACCATTATGTAACCCATGGAATTACCTTTCTTTCAGAGTTTGTCTCTCACTTAAGACCATCTATTGATACTTTTGACAAGAGTAATCTGAATATAATGAGTTCAATTCCATGTTCGTAACCCTTAGGTGCAAGTGCTGCTGGTCACGCTGACTGCCAAATCACATCCCAAATTTCGGACAAATTATAATAAATAATAATTATTCTCTTTGCAGAGTTCTAAAGTATTACAGGAGCGGTGAATATCCATGGAAATTCTGTTCATTATATTTAACGTGATCAAAAATACTTTGCGTTATTGGTGTGATGTCATTCTCTAATTTATGTCATTGTTCCTCGTGGGCTGAGTTTGGAGTAGATCTGAAAACAAGACACTGAGTACAGCATTGGATATCGAGAAGGACACCCATCTCCTTAAGTCGTTCCCTCCATTCAGTTCGTTCATGACTGGTCTGTGCTTTCACTTTATTTACCAAACTGCATTTTTAAAATTTCTTCATAGAGCAGGGGAGAAAAAAAACAAACAAAAGCATCTTAAATTAATCTACAAACGTGATGGAAATGTACACTAATTTTATAGACATCCACTACCCACTGTGTAAACATCACCACCCCAAACCAGGCTAAATCAGCCTGTCTCGAGTTCCTCGTTCATTCATCCCTATTGTAGCATTCTTACCAGAATTTATTCTCCTCCCTCATCCACTACTTACAGAGAGCATCTTAAAGAAGCTCAGTGAGACCACGTTTATCCCAGTTCATCAAATGTGATACCCACTTGGTCTGTGGTCTGATCCCATAAATGAAGTTAAAGAGCTCAGTACCAGATAAAAATCGATGTCGTACAATGTCCAAGGCCAACAGGTCATTCCTGATCAGGGAATGAAGCATTGAACGCATTCTGATTTATTTTCAAGTAAGGGTCACTGCATATTTTAACCACATCATTTTGAGACCACAACATCATAAGATAGAGGATCAGAATAAGGCTGTTCGGCCAATCCAGAGTTTAGATCAGAATGATGCTGGAAAAGCACAGCAGGTCAGGCAGCATCCGACGAGCAGGAAAACCGACGTTTCGGGCTAAAGCCATTCTACTGTCTTCTCCCCACACTAAACAAGAGCCGAACTATCTCTGGCTTGAATATACACAATGGCCTGGTCTCCACAGCCCTCTGCAGCAACAAGTTCCACAGATTCATCACCCTCTGGCTGAAGAAATTCCTCCCCATCTCAGTTCTAAACGGTGCCCCTTTGACCCTGAGACTGTGTCCTTGGGTCCTAGTCTCGCCGACCAGTCAAAACATCTATTCCACGTTCACTCGACCTCAGTCTCTCAGTATTTTTTATGTTTCAATTAGATATCTCTCCAATATCCCCCCTCCACCCCCAAACTTATCCTTGAAGCCACTACCAGGCAAGGATTCAGCACTCTGAATGCCTCTCCCAGCATGGTCAGGCAACAAACTATTTAACAAAGCTCACTGTCTATATATCTATCTTCAACAGAGAGGAAACATGCTTTTCTGACTTGCCAAAATGTTGAATTATGAGCAATGCTAATGTAACACTCAAACTGAAATGAGATACTTGACATGTTGGGAAACGAGGAGCTGTACCTTGCTGTTTACTACGCCTGATAAATTAGTGTGTTTGATTCACATCAGAGTTCAGAGTGATTTGTAGCTCTCTCAGTATGTGTCTCTTACCCTGGAGTGCGGTGATGTTTTTACTTTGAACGTTGTCTTCATGAGTGACCTGGCAGGTATAGACTGCGCTGTTGTACCATTCACCATAAGGGACCATCAGCCGACTCGTCACCGAGAAGTTCCTGTTCGCCTCACACACGGGAGACGTGAAGAAGCCAGAATCCAAGAGTCAGCCATTTTTCAACCAACTCACGGAGATTGACTTTGGATGGAAATCGATGATTGAACAGACAATGGTTGCAAACTTGCTGCTTGCGATTTCTTCACTGGAGCTCACAGTTAGGAGAAGAGTTGGTGGGAGAGGACCTGGACCTTTAGGAAACACATCGCATAAATTATCTGATGAATTTCATAACAAATACAATCAGTTCTCATATATCAAGGTTTCTTGTGGTTAATGGATACAAGAATCATAATTGTGCAGAGTGCTGGAGAAGCTGGGATACACACAGAAAGATCAGCAGGACAATGTGAAAGGCTAAAATTATAGGACACAGCAAGGGAGTTAAGGAGGCATAGAAACGATAGGCCGGTAACATCAGAAGGGAGATAGCAACGTTGGATGGTATTCGTTTTCATGACAGAGTCTGATGAACAAGGCAGATGAAATACCGCCATAAATGAGGAAATGATGCGGTTGCTATCACGGAGACATATTGAGAGCCGGGCAGGAGTGGCTATTCAATTTTCCAGGATTTAGTTCCTTCAGGCGAGACAGGGAAAGATGGAAAAGGATAGCGGCGGGGGTTTGCGGCACAAAATGTTGCTTCTGTCGCAATTCTGACAAGAGTATTTTAGGCTGTAAAGAGAAATGAAATCATGGATATCTCCTCGAACAAAGGCAAATGGACAGTACTTCAAAACCAAAATACAGCAAACATCACTACTGGGAGAGCACAATAGACCTTACTATAGGTCCAAAAGACCAAGGGCAAAGACATGGGCAAATTTCAGAGAGATGTTAATTAAATAGGGGAATGAGAAAAGAGGTTTTTAACTTCCTCAGCATAGACTTGGATATTCATTGTGTCAAAAGTTGAGAGGTAGCACAATTCTGAAAATGCCCCCAGGAGAATATTTTAACAAAGTATGTGTTAATACAGAGAATTTTAATCCAGACCTTGCAAGAAAGGGGTGAACCTGGACTTAACTTTTGTAAATGAAGTCGACCCAGTGGGTCATCAATGGTGGTGCACTTTGCAGACAGTGATTGTAAATCAGTTGGATTTCAGATTGTACTGCAAAGGAATAGAAATTGGCCCAAAGTTCTGAAAAGGGGAAGGACAATTTTAGTAAGAACAGGTAATGACTTAACCAGAGTGGACTGGAAGCTGACACTTATTGGTAAATCTGAGTCAGAGCAGTGTGACACATTTAAGGAAGAGATAGGAAAATCACAGGGAGGACATTTCCCAGGAAGCCACTGAATAGGACCAAGAATGTAGCGGGCTCTGGACACCAAAGGGCATGGAGGGTGAGATAAAGAGAAACAAGGGAGGCTTCCGGTCTATACTGAAATCTCAGAACAATAGAAATTAGTATGGAGTACAGAACGTGCAAGGGGAAAGGAATTAGAAGAGCAAAAGGGACCATGAGAAAATAATAACAGTCAAAATAAAGGAAAATATTTTTAAAAGTTACAGGCTCATTCATAATAAAAGAATTATTCGGGAAACAGTAATGCCCATTAAGTGTTATTATTGGAGTGGAGTCGGAGGATTAGGTTGTGGTCAAAACGAATGTCTTGTGTCAGTGTTCACTAGTAAGACGGACAATGTGGGGACAGAAATCATGGAGGGGTGTTGTGATGTACTTTCAGAAATTAGGACACATGACGTGATGTTCTGTGTTGTCTTGCTGAATGAAAAGTGGTTATATTTCCAGGGCAGATGAAAAGTATACCAAGCGGTTGAGTGATGCAAAGGATGAAATAGTTGGGTCGCTGACAATAATTTAGAATTACTGTCTGGCCACAGCAGTTGTGCCAAGTGAGTGTAGATCAGCCAACGTTGCACTGTTACGCAGGACAAAGGAAGGGATAAATAATGAAAACACAGATCTGTCAAGCTAGTCTCAGTGGTAGGGAAACTGTTGAAAAGTGAAATTAGTCTTCATTTGGAAGATAAACCAACAATTGTCAGCACGGTTTTATTGAGAGAAAGTCATGTGTAACAATTTGATAGTAGTTTTCAGAGAGATAACTCGATGTACAGATGATAGCAATAATCAGAGCCAATGGGATCCGAGTTAATTTGACAGATTGGATCTCGAACTGGCTGAATAAGCACTCCCTCAGTACTGATCCTCTGACAGTGCAGCACTCCCTCATTGTTGATCCTCCGACAGTGCAGCATTCCCTCAGTACCGAGCCTCTTTTTCCTATTTCTTAGTCTTATGGAAATTTGGAGACATCGGGTTTGCAGATTCTGAGGAAGCATGAGAGAGACACACAAACCAAGCCCTGTCTGAAACTCTCTGCAATAGACTATTCAGAGGCACAGAGTCACAGAGATGCACAGCTTGGAAACAGTCCAACTCATCCATACCAACCAGAAATTCTCATCTCATTTCATTCCATTTGCTAGCACATGGCTGATATCCCTCTAAACCCTTCCTATTCACATACTCTTCCTGATGCCTTTTAAATGTCGGAATTGTACCAGCCCCCATCACTTCCTCTAGCAGCTTGAATAAGTGCTCAAATATTTATACTGTCAATTCAAACTCTAATAAACACCAACCTACGAAAGCCGATCATTGCCATTTTCAGCCCACCCTTTGCTTCTTCATTATGCCGATTTCAACAGAGGTAAAGAAACAGTCTTAGTGACCATCCTTCAGAAATGGGATAGCAAGGATCCAGAGAAAGTATATTCCTGTCATGGTGAAAGGGAAGGCTGGTAGGTATAGGGAATGCTGAATGACGAAAGAAATTGAGGCTTTGGTGAAGCAAAAGAAGGAAGCATATGTCAGGTACAGACAGGATAGATCGAGTGAATCCTTAGAGTATAAAGAAAGTAGGAGTATCCTTAAGAGGGAAATCAGGAGGGCAAAACGGGGACATGAGATAGCTTTGGCAAATAGAATTAAGGAGAATCCAAAGGATTTTTACAAATATATTAAGGACAAAATGGTAACTAGGGAGAGAATAGGGCCCCTCAAAGATCAGCAAGGCAGCCTTTGTGTGGAGCCACAGAAAATGGGAGAGATACTAAATGAATATTTTGCATCAGTATGTACTGTGGAAAAGGATATGGAAGATATAGACTATAGGGAAATAGATGGTGACATCGTGCAAAATGTCCAGATTACAGAGGAGGAAGTACTGGTTGTCTGGAAATGGTTAAAGGTGGATAAATCCCCAGGACCTGATCGGGTGTACCCGAGAACTCTGTGGGAAGCTACAGAAGTGATTGCTGGGCCTCTTGCTGAGATATTTGTATCATCGATAGTCACAGGTGAAGTGCCGGAAGACTGGAGGTTAGCAAATGTGGTGCCACTGTTTAAGAAGGGTGGTGAGGACAAGCCAGGGTACTATAGACCAGTGAGCCTGACCTCGGTGGTGGGCAATTTGTTGGGGGGAGTTCTGAGGGACAGGATATACATATATTTGGAAAGGCAAGGCTTGATTCGGGATAGTCAACATGGCTTTGTGTGTGGGAAATCATGTCTCACAAACTTGATTGAGTTTTTTGATGAAGTAACAAAGAAGATTGATGAGGGCAGAGCAGTAGATGTGATCTATATGGACTTCAGTAAGGTGTTCGACAAGGTTCCCCATGGGAGACTGATTAGCAAGGTTAGATCTCATGGAATACAGGGAGAACTACCCATTTGGATACAGAACTAGCTCAAAGGTAGAAGACAGATGGCGGTGGTGGAGGGTTGTTTTTCAGACTGGAGGCCTGTGACCAGTGGAGTGCCACAAGAATCGGTGCTGGGCCCTCTACTTTTTGTCATTTACATAAATGATTTGGATGCGAGCATAAGAGGTATAGTCAGTAAGTTTGCAGATGACACCAAAATTGGAGGTATCCTGGACAGCGAAGAGGGCACCTCAGATTACAACAGGATCTGGACCAGATGGGCCAATAGGCTGAGAAGTGGCAGATGGAGTTTAATTCAGATAAATGCGAGGTGCTGCATTTTGGGAAAGCAAATCTTAGCAGGACTTATACACTTAATGGTAAGGTCCTAGGGAGTGTTGCTGAACAAAGAGACCTTGGAGTGCAGGTTCATAGCTCCTTGAAAGTGGAGTCGCAGGTAGATAGGATAGTGAAGAAGGCGTTTGGTATACTTTCCTTTATTGGTCAGAGTATTGAGTACAGGAGTTGGGAGGTCATATTGCGGCTGTACAGGACATTGATGAGACCACTGTTGGAATATTGCATGCATTTCTGGTCTCCTTCCTATCGGAAAGATGTTGTGAAACTTGTAAGGTTCAGAATAGATTTACAAGGATGTTGCCAGGGTTGGAGGATCTGAGCTATAGGGAGAGGCTGAACAGGCTAGGGCTGTTTTCCCTGGAGTGTCAGAGGCTGAGGGGTGACCTTATAGAGGTTTACAAAATTATGAGGGGCATGGATAGGATAAATAGGCATTTGTTTTTCCCTGGGGTCAGGGAGTCCAGAACTAGAGGGCATAGGTTTAGGGTGAGAGGGGAAAGATATAAAAGAGACCTAAGCGGCAATTTTTTCACGCAGTGGGTGGTACGTGTATGGAATGAGCTGCCAGGGGATGTCGTGGAGGCTGGTACAATTGCAACATTTAAGAGGCATTTGGATGGATAAATGAATAGGAAGGGTTTGGAGGGATATGGGCCGGGTGCTTGCTGCCCATTGGTCAGAGTGGAGACATCTTACCCATCAAGCTGCGTGAGCCTTTCACACCCCCATGTCTTATTGATGAGGCACAGCGGTAGCACGGAAGGAAAGGAAAGCAAATCCTGCTCTCCATATCTCACTGAGTCTTGGAACATTCTGTCCCATGAGTCAAAGATCTGCCCTGTTCAGTCACATGAAGTCCCAAGGTGGAAACTCATAGAAACCCACATAGATTTCCCCCTGAATTGATACTGCCCTCCACAAGGGGGAATGTGTCCAATCATCCTGGGCCAGGAGGAGGGGATGGTGTGAGTTTCTAACCTGAAGTGACAGTGATGGATTTTATAAACTTGTATTACAGGATACTACAGGTGGACATTCAGATGGTAATCTCAGTAATTGTAATGCCAAACTCTGACAGAATTACTCAATTCGTCAGGACCTGGATATTCACATTGTGTCTGAGTATTGTATTCCAGCTCAATCCCATTTGCTGCATCAAAGTTCTCCTTTGAATCAGCCCATTGTCTCAATAGATCTCCCCAAACCTTCAATGTGTTCTGTAACCCTTGTATAATGAGCTGATGGGTGTAAGGTTTATTATTATAACGTGTAACATTTGTAAACCGCTCTGTCACAGCTCCCCTCAATTTCCTCTGCTCCAAGGAGAACGATCTCAGTTTCCCCAAACCCCTGATTCCCCAATGTCTGTTTGCTCTCTATAAGGTACACATCAGGATTGTGTTGGAACATTCCCCACTTGCCTACATCAGTGCAGCTCCCAACAATATTAAAGAAAGTGACCATCCTCCAGGACAAAGCACTGTGCCTGAGTGGTGTCCCATCCACCACCTTCAGCATTCCCTCTCCCCATCCCCGAGGCACAGTGACATCACTGTGTAAAAGGTAAAGTCAGCATTGTCCTCCCAGACCATAGGGCTGCTCTCTCATTAGGGAGAGATGGCTGGTGGTGGTTTAACCTGAAGGTTAGCACAACCCAGGCAAGGGGAGAGGTTGAGAAGGAGAGTCCATCTATCGTAGACCGATATTCTCCATGTATCTGGCAACAACAATATTATAAAAATGAATAGTGTAAAAAAAAATACAGAACTTGCTCCTAAAATCTCCCATTCTTTGAACCATCCTGGTAAATCTCCTGTGCCCCCCTCTAAGGGACCCTGCCATCCTTCCCAATGTGTGGGCGATCTCTGGTTTGCACAGACCCAGCTGCTCTGTGTTCCTGTGGGTGATGTCATCATCGAGCAACAGTTGCACTAAACCTCACTGCCTGGAAGGGTGGGAGACACAGAAATCCCAACAACATTTCAGATATATTTAGGTGCACGCTTGCGATGCCAAGACAGATAGCGCGATGGACCAAGTATTGGGAAATGGATTAGGATAGTTAGGTGGTAGTTTTCTTTCCTGTCACAGACTCAATGGCCCACAGAGCCTTTTTCTGTGCTGTAAACCTCAAGACACTTAATATAGGAATATGACAGGCCACCTTTGAAACCAGGTCAGAAAAGGTGATATTAGAATAGATGACACATGATTGGTCAATGTGTTTGGGAGGAAAGTGAGATGGAGAGGTTTAGGAGGAATTCTGGAGCTCGGCGCAGGAAACTGAAAGGGCCGTCATTCAGTGAGAAATAAAAATGGGGTATCCTCAAGGCTGGAATCAAAGAAAAGCAGATGTAGCAGAGCTTTGAGAGACTGGAGGGGATTAGAGTTAGGGAGGGTTCTGAGGCTGGAGAGGAATTATTAGAGATAAGGAAGAGTTGTGAGGCTGGATGAGGTGATAGTGATAGGCAGAGATGTGAAGAGGGAGGAATGTAGAGATAGCAAGAATTAGAGTTGTAGTGTTATATAGCACAGAAACAGACTCTGTGGTCCAATCAATCCATGTCAACCATAATTCCAAACTAAGTGAATCTCACCTGCCTCCCCTTGGTCTATATGCATCCAAACATTTCCTATTATGTACCGGTCCAAATGACTTTCTCGTACAATCCCTATGGCATGGAAACTGACCATTTAGAGTCAGAGTCATAGAGATGTACAACATGGGAACAGATCCTTCAGTCCAACCCATCCATGCCGACCAGATATCCCAATCCAATCTAGTCCCACCTGCCAGCACCCAGTCCATATCCCTCCAAACCCTTCCTAATCATATATCCATCCAAATGCCTCTTAAATGTTGCAATTGTACCAGCCTCCACCACATCCTCTGGCAGCTCATTCCATACACGTACCACCCACTGCGTGAAAAAGTTGCCCCTTAGGTCTCTTTTATATCTTTCCCCTCTCACCCTAAACCTGTGCCCTCTAGTTCTGGACTCCCTGACTCCAGGGAAAAAGAAATGCCTATTTATCCTATTCATGTCCCTCATAATTTTGAAAACCTCTATAAGGTCACCCCTCAGCATCCACCGCTCCAGGGAAAACAGCCTCTCGACAATGGTTTCATGGCCATCATTAGAGTTTTCATTCCAGATTTTATTGAATTCAATTGCCACCATTTGCCATGGTGGGATTTAAGTCCAGGTCCCCAGACCATTACCTGGGTCTCCAGGTTGGTTACTACTCCAGTGACAATACCTCATCGGCGATTACCTCCCCTTCTAGTGATGTTAAAAAATGAAAGCTCTCCTTCTATGATTATAATTTGAGGAAATGAACTGAGACATCTCCAAAGACTTCTTCAAAAGGCTAGAGAGCAGAAATCTGTTTGGAGGAAACAAATCATGCTTTTTTGAGATATTTTTTTAAAAATCTTATACTACAGACATGTAATTTCTGAGGCGGGGGAGGGGGGGAGGGGGCGGGGTTACAGTGATAGCTTCGTCCGGAGGCTCACTGAAGATGTTACCTAGTATAGTCACGACATGTCTGATCATGAACCTTCCAGCTCAGCGAGCAAACCTACATCCAGAACCCCAACCTCAGCTACTAATCTTCTCAGAGCTCATTAGGGAGGGTGGTGAGGATGGAGGCAAATCCCAGTAAATAAAACCAAGCAGTGAACTCGCCCAGCTGACTGACTGTGAAGTTATAAACCTCCCTGGAAACCGAGCGGGCAGCAAAGAGAAACAAACAGTGACATTTCACAGCTGCCCTCAGAGAGACCTCACTCTCAAATGACTCAGAGCTGGGGATCAGCTCAGTGGGTTTCAGTCTCTTCAAAGATAAATCTTTGTTTTATTTTCATAAATCTACAATAGTGAGTAAGGTGAGGGCTTTATTTTAATATGTCTTATGGTCTCTTTATTAATTTTTGAAAATATAAAACACAGGTATTAAGTTATTCTAGGGCAGTATTTTGTAGAGCAGTAAGACTGTGCCTTTTTCTGGGTCTGTAAAATGTTAAGTTGCAGAGATAGCCATTCTTTGAGTGATGTGCCCTTCCTGTCAGATGTCTGAGATTAGGGAACATTTCAATGATCCTGATGATGATGTCTGCATGAAGAGTGGTTGCAAATCCTATCGATCGCATAGATCTGTTGGAGCGACAGTTAAAGGCAGTGAGGCACTCACAGGAGCTAGGAAGTGTGATCTGCGATTCAGGCAGAAAACCTGCAGATACAGTCAGGTAGATGGGTTATCTCCAGGAAAGGTAGGAGAGGGAGGCAGGTAGTGCAGGCGTCACCCCTGTCTATCCCACTCTCAAACAAGTATACTGCTTTGGAAAATGTAGGGGGTCACAGACACTCAGAATGCAGCAGTGGCAGCCAAGTTACTGGTACTGAGACGAGCTCTAACGTAATGTGAGGTATATCCAGTTCCACATGATCGATGGTGATAGGGGACTCTCTAGTCAGGGGCACAGACTGCTGTTTCTGCAGCTGACAGTGAGACTTCAGAATGGGGTGGTGCCTCCCTGGTGTCAGGGTCAAGGATGTCTCAGAGAGGGAGCAGAATATTCTCAAAGGGGAGAAAACCCAAAGTGAATGTGAGGAAAGAGCTAAGTCTGAGGCTGGTACGGTTCATACATCAACAGTCAAGGGCAAGGCAGAGAATGAGGTGGGACTGAGCACCTCCATTTACTTCAATGCAACAGGCCCAACAGGTCAGGCAGATGGGCTCAGGATATGATTTGAAATAGCATTGGGATATTATAGCAATTACAGAGACATCACTCAGGGATGGATAGACTAGCAGCTTAATGTTCCAGGGTATAGATGCTATAGCAAGGATAGAAAGGGGGCAACAGAGCAGGGGGAGAAGTGTTTTTGATGAGGGATAACATTACGGCTGGCCTTCAGGAGGGTATTCCTGGGAGTATATCCAGGGGTGAAAATGCATTGCTGGAAAAGGGCAGCAGGTCAGGCAGCATCCAAGGAGCAGGAGATTCGACGTTTTGGGCATAAGCCCTTCTTCAGGAATGAGGAAAGTGTGTCCAGCAGGCTACGATAAAAGGTAGGGGACTGAGAAGTTAGAAATTAGTGATCCCCTTATTGGGATTGTACTACCAATCCCCAGCCCCTCAAATAATCCCCCAGGAGATCACTGTTCTCTGTAAGAATAGAATGGTTGCATACAAGACTTGACCTTTTTTTTCCTTTGTTCACTCACAGGATGAGGGTGTCACTGGCTGGGCCCAGAGGGCAGTCAACAGTCAACCACATTGCTGTGGGTCTGGAGTCACCTGTAGGCCAGACCAGGTAAGGATGGCAGATTCCTTCCCTAAAGGACATGAGTGATCCAGGTGGGCTTTTCCAACAATTGACAGTGGATTCATTGTCATCATTAGATTCTTAATTGCAGATTTTTATTGATTTCACATTCCACTATCTGCAGTGTCTGGATTCAAACCCAGGTCCCCCGATGGTTATCTGGGTCTCTGGATTAACTGGCTGGCGATAATATCACGGGGCCATCACCGCCTCTTCTCTTGGGAAATGAGCCAGGGTGAGTTTCTGAGGTATCAGTGGGTAAAAAGTGAGGTCTGCAGATGCTGGAGATCAGAGCTGAAAATGTGTTGCTGGTTAAAGCGCAGCAGGTCAGGCAGCATCCAAGGAACAGGAAATTCGATGTTTCGGGCACAAGCCTGATTCCTGATGAAGGGCTCTGGCCCGAAACGTCGAATTTCCTGTTCCTTGGATGCTGCCTGACCTGCTGCGCTTTAACCAGCAACACATTTTCAGCTGAGGTATCACTGGGGCAGCACATCAGCACTGAAGATCCCACAGTATTGTGGCTCAGTGGTTAGCACTGCTGCCCACGCACCAGGGACCTGGGTTTGATTCCAGCCTCAGGCGACTGCTTGTGTAAAATTTGCACATTCTCCCAGTGTCTGCATGGGTTTCCTCCCACAATCCAAAGATGTGCAGATTCGCTGCATTACCCATGTTAATTTGCTAAGAGAAAGTGAGGACTGCAGATGCTGGAGGTCAGAGCTGAAAATATGTTGCTGGAAAAGCGCAGCAGGTCAGGTAGCATCCAAGGAACAGGAGAATCGACGTTTCGGGCATGAGCCCTTCTTCAGGAATGAGGAAAGTGTGTCCAGCAGGCTAAGATAAAAGGTAGGGAGGAGGGACTTGGGGGAGGGGTGTTGGAAATGCGATAGGTGGAAGGAGGTCAAGGTGAGGGTGATAGGCCGGAGTGGGAGTGGGGGCGGAGAGGTCAGGAAGAAGATTGCGGGTTAGGAAGGCGGTGCTGAGTTCGAGGGTTGGGACTGAGCCAAGGTGGGGGGAGGGGAAATGAGGAAACACCACGCCTAACCCCACCCCCACGCCGATCTCCGTCCTCGTTCCGATTCCCGCCACCATGCCTAACGCCGCCCCACTCCCAGCTTCAGCCCCACACCAGGTCCTGGCTCCCAGCACTGCCGTGTTTTCACCATCCCTCCAGACCTCCCCCCTCTCTGAGGATGAAAGATCAGTCCTCCGCAGAGGCCTCACCTTCATTCCCCTACGCTCTCGGATTAATGAGTTCAACACGCGGCGAAACATCGAGCAATTCTTCCGCCGCCTTCGCCTTCGCGCCTACTTCTTCAACCAGGATTCTCACCCACCCTCTGACGACCCCTTCTCCCGCCTCCAACACACCCCATCCACCTGGACACCCCGTGCTGGCCTCTTACCCGCCCTCAATAGCCAACTGCCGCCGCGACATTAACCACCTTAACCTCTCCACCCCTCTCACCCACTCCAACCTCTCACCCTCAGAACGTGCAGCCCTCCACTCCCTCCGCTCCAACCCCAACCTCACCATCAAACCGGCAGACAAGGGAGGCACAGTAGTAGTTTGGCACACCAACCTTTACACCGCTGAGGCTAAACGCCAGCTCGCGGACACCTCCTCCTACTGCCCCCTTGACCATGACCCCACCTCCCACTACCAAACCATCATCTCCCAGACCATCCATAACCTCATCACCTCAGGGGATCTCCCATCCACCGCCTCCAACCTCATAGTCCCACAACCCCGCACCACCCGTTTCTACCTCCTGTCCAAAACAAACCTGACTGCCCCGGCCGACCCATTGTCTCAGCCTGCTCCTGTCCCACCGAACTCATCTCTACATATCTCGAAACAATCCTGTTCCCCTTAGTCCAAGAACTCCCCACCTACATTCGGAATACCACCCAAACCCTCCACCTCCTCCATGATTTTTGCTTCCCCGGTCCCCAACGCCTTATCTTCACCATGGACATCCAGTCCCTGTACACCTTCATCCCCCATCATGAAGGACTCAAAGCCCTCTGCTTCTTCCTTTCCCGCCACACCAACCAGTACCCTTCCACTGACACCCTCCTTCGACTGACTGAACTGGTCCTCACCCTGAACAACTTCTCTTTCCAATCCTCCCACTTCCTCCAAACCAAAGGAGTAGCCATGGGCACCCGCATGGACCCCAGCTATGCCTGCCTCTTCGTAGGATATATCTTCCGCAGCTACACTGGCACCATCCCCCACCTTTTCCTCCACTACATCGATGACTGTATCGGCGCTATCTCATGGAGGCAGGTTGAACAGTTCATCCACTTTACCAACACCTTCCACCCCGACTTCAAATTTACCTGGACCATCTCAGACTCCTCCCTCCCCTTCCTAGACCTCTCTATTTCTATCTCGGGCGACCAAATCAACACGGACATTTACTACAAACCAACCGACTCCCACAGCTACCTAGACACACCTCCTCCCACCCTGCCCCCTGTAAAAATGCCATCCCATATTCCCAATTCCTTTGTCTTCACTGCATCTGCTCCCAGGAGGACCACTTCCAATACAACCCAGATGGCCTCCTTCTTTAAAGACCGCAATTTCCCCCCAGACATGATCGATGATGCTCTCCACCACATCGCCTCCACTTCCCACTCCTCCGCCCTTGTGTCCCGCCTCTCCATTCGCCACCAGGATAGAACCCCACTGGTCCTCACCTACCACCCCACCAACCACATCGTATCATTCATCATCATTTCTGCCACTTCCAAACGGACCCCACCACCAGAAATATATTTCTCTCCCTTCCCCTATCAGCGTTTCGAACACTTCACTCCCTCCGTGACTCCCTCGTCAGGTCCGCATCCCCCCACCAACCCAACCTCCTCTCCCGGCACCTTCCCTGGAATCGTGAGAAATGCAAAACTTGTGCCCACACCTCCCCCCTTACTTCCCTCCAAGGCCCCAAAGGATCCTTCCATATCCGCCACAAATTCACCTGCATCTCCATTTACTGCATCCGCTGCACCCGATGTGGCCTCCTCTATATTGGGGAGACAGGCCACCTACTTGCGGAACGTTTCAGAAAACACATCTGGGACACCCGGACCAACCAACCCAACCACCCCGTGGCTCAACACTTCAACTCCCCCTCCAATCCACCAAGGATATGCAGGTCCTTGGACTCCTCCATCACCAGACCATAGCAACACGACGACTGGAGGAAGAGCACTTCACCTTCCGCCTAGGAACCCTCCAACCACAAGGGATGAACTCAGATTTCTCCAGTTTCCTCATTTCCCCTCCCCCCACCTTGTCTCAGTCCCAACCTTCGAACTCAGCACCACCTTCCTAACCTGCAATCTTCTTCCTGACCTCTCCGCCCCCAACCCCACTCCGGCTAATCTCCCTCACCTTGACCTCCTTCAACCTATCACATCTCCAACGCCCCTCCCCCAAGTCCCTCCTCCCTACCTTTTATCTTAGCCTGCTGGACACACTTTCCTCATTCCTGAAGAAGGGCTCATGCCCGAAACATCGATTCTCCCGCTCCTTGGATGCTGCCTGACCTGCTGCACTTTTCCAGCAACACATTTTCAGCCATGTTAATTTGCCCATGGTATCGAGATGCAATAGATGAGGTGATTGGATGTGCAGGAAAATCTCTGTCTGGTGTGAAAAGATCCTTTGGGGCATTGGACAGGGGTGAGGTGGGGAGGTGTGGGTGCATGTTTTACTGTTCCCCCGGCAGTAAGGGAAGGTGAAGGGTTGGTTGGTGGGGAGGCGTAAACCTAACGAGGGCATCACGACAGGGAATGGTCTCTGCGGAACACAGATAGGGCAGGGGAGGGAAACATGTCCCTAGTGGTGGGGTCTGACTAGGTAGCAGAAATGGAAGAGATTAATGTGCTGTTTCTGGATTGTGTGGCAGGTGAGGACCAGGGGATTATATTCTTCTTGTAGTTGGGAGGGGTGGTATAAAGGCGGAGGTGCGGGAAGTGGAGGATATGTGTTGGAGGGCATTGCTGATCAAGTGTGAGGGAAATTGCAGTCCTTGAAATAGGAAAACTTTCTGGGATGTCCTGGAGTGCAATTGCTTTGCCTGGGAGTAGATAGGGCAGAGGCAGAGGAATTGGGAATACAGGATCATGTTTTTACAGGAATATACTCTAGGGTAATCAGGAGGGCAAAAAGGAGACATGAAATAGCTTCAGGAAATGGTTTAAGGAGAATCCAAAGAAATTCTACAAATACATCAAGGATAAAATACAAATACACCAGACAGAGAATAGGACCCCTTAATGATCAACAAGGCCGTGTATGGAACAACAGGAGGTGGGAGAGGTACTATACTGTTCTTGTATTTCATGTCTTTTTTTTACTAAAGAAGGATATGGAAACTAGAGAGTTTGGAGAAATAAACAGTGATAACTTGAAAAGTGTCCATGTTACAGTGGAGGTGGTACTGGATGGCTCAAATCGCATCAAGGTGGATAGATCCCTGGGTCCTGATCAGGTGTATTCCAGCAATTTGTGGAAAGCTTGGGAAGTGATTGCAGTGCCCCTTCCTGAGGTATTTATATCATCGTGGTAAGGAAAGGCCAGGGAACAAGAGAACAGCCAGCCTGAAGTCAGTGGCAGGCAAGTTGTTGGAAGGGATTCTGAGGGACAGGATTTACATGTATTTGGAAAGGCAAGGAATGATTAGGGATCGTCAACATGGCTTTTTGCGTCAGAAATTGTCTCTCTCCAACTTGGTTGAGATTTTTTGAAGAAGTGATTGGAAGATTGATGAAGACAGACTGTGGACGTTGTCTATATGGGCATTGAACAAAGTTCCACAAAGCAGACTGGTTAGTAAGGTTAGATAACATGGAATGCAGGGAGAACTAGCCATTGGGATACAAAACTGGCTTGTAGGTAGGAGACAGAGGGTGGTGATGGAGGGTTGATTTCTGGACTGGAAGCCTGTGAGAAGCAGCGTGCTGTGGGAATGGATATTTGAATCCTTAAATAAATTATTTGGATGTGAATATATGAGGTAGGTTTACATAAAACAACAAAATTGGAGGTGTAATGGACAGTGAAGAAAGTTAGTTCAGAATAAAAAGGATCTTGATCAGATGGGCCATTGGAGCGAGGAATGGCAGACAGATTTTAATTTAGACAAATGTGAGCTGCTGCGTTTTGGAAAAGAAAATCAGGGCAGAACTTAATACACTTAATGGGAAGGTCCTGGGGAGTGTTGCTGAACAAAGAGACCTTGGAGTGTGGGTTCATTGCTCCTTGAAAGTAGAGTCACAGGTAGGCAGGGTAGTGAAGGTGGTGTTTGGTCTGCTTATATTTATTGGTCAATACATTGATTGCAGAAGCTGGGACGTCATATTGTGATTGGATAGAACATTGATTGAGCCATTTCAGGAATCCTGTTTTCAATTCGAATTTCCCTGTTCTAGGAAGGATGTTGTGAAACTTGAAATGGTTCAGACAAGATTTCCAAAGACTTTGCTATGGTTGGAGGATTTGGGCTACAGGGAGAGGCTGAATAGGCTGGGGCTATTTTCACTGGAGAGTCAAAGACTGAGAGGTGACTTTTGGGTGATTTATAAAATCATGAGGAGCATGGATACAATGAACAGCTGGGGTCTTTTTTCCCCAGGTTAAGTGAGTCCAAAACAAGACCACGTGGGTTTAAGTTGAGAGGGCAAAGATTTAAAAGGGATCTAAGGGGCAACGTTTTCAAGTAAAAAATGAGGTCTGCAGATGCTGGAGATCACAGTTGAAAATGCGTTGCTGATGAAGGGCTTATGCCCGAAACGTCGAATTTCCTATTCCTTGGATGCTGCCTGATCTGCTGTGCTTTAACCAGCAACGCATTTTCAACGGCAACGTTTTCAAGCTGAGTGTGGTGTATGGATGGAATGAGCTGCAAGAGAAGTAATGGAGGCTGATACATTTACAACATTTAAAAGGCATCCGATTGGGTACATGAATAGGGAGGGATTTGAGGAATTCAGACCAATAGCTGGCAAGTGGGACTCTGTTAGTTTAGGATTCCTAGTTGGCATGGGCGAATTGGACCATTGTTTCTGTGCTGTACATCTCAGCACAGATAATTCTCCTTGGATGTGAGAAGGTTAAGCAGTGATTATGACCAGGTGTAGATTTGTTTCCAAGATATTTTATGGGTGGCACAGTGGTTAGCACTGCTGCCTCACAGCGCCAGAGACCCGGGTTCAATTCCTTCCTCAGGCGACTGACTGTGTGGAGTTTGCACGTTCTCCCCGTGTCTGTGTGGGTTTCCTCCAGGTGCTCCAGTTTCTTCCCACATTCCAAAGATGTGCGGGTCAGGTGAATTGGCCATGCTAAATTGTCCGTAGCTTAATGTAGGGGTATGGGTGGGTTACGCTTTGGTGGGTCGGTGTGGACTTGTTGGGCAGAAGGGCCTGTTTCCACACTGTAAGTAATCTAATATTTAATTTGAAGAGAGAGTGGAATTTTTAATAATGTCACAATTTTAGCAACTACTTTAAGTTAATTAGCAAATAATACAAGGTGAATATGTGACCTATACTTTACTCAGTACATTCTGAGCATCTGGAACGGTCTGAACAGCAGGTGGACACAGATTCAGCAGGTATTCTCAAACAGATTTGCAATTTTACTTTTTAAGGAAAGTCTTGGGAGGTTGTGGCCAAATATGAGGGGAATTGGGACAGATTTGCAGCATCTCCAGAGGGAGAGAGTACAGCTCCAATGGGCTGAATAGCCCCCAGCCTCTGTGCTCTGTGATACTGCCCCATTCACTGTGAATGATGAAGCTCATCCCAGGGCAGAGAGAGGTAGGAGCCCTCCACTCTCATCACAATGGGGCCTGGCTCACTGACCAATAGGAGGTGAGTTGGTGTGGTCCTTCCAGCCAATGGGAATGAATAAGAGGCGTGGCCAGCAAGATGCCACATGACCATGAGCTGTGCAGGGACAATGTCACTGTGAGTGGGAGAGCCAGCAGAGAGGCTGCTAGACCTGAATGACAAACTCCTGGTCAATTAAAACCAAAAGAACTGTGGATGCTGTAAATCAGAAACAACAACCAGGAGGCTCGTGAAAATGTCAGCGGCCGAACAGCATCTGTGAAGAGAAACCAGAGTTAAAGTTTCCGATCCAGTGACCCTTCCTCAGAACTGACGTTACCGAGGGAAAAAAGTCAGTTTATATGCAGAAGGTAGGGTGGGGGGAGGATGTAAGGAGTAAAGGGGAGGTGGGGATAGAGTGAGAAGAACAGTTCGATAAAGGATTTTTTTTATTTCAAAAATATACTTTATTCATAAATACTTTGATCTATACAACTGGACATGCCGTACATAGGTAAACATTCCATTTCTTTTCATACCGAAACAGAGTAATCATTCCTATTTACAGGTCGGTATGATTATATTTTGAGCTGAGGTGCCAGCAGAGCCCAAATGACTACGTGGGCCCCCTGTTCTTCTTAGGCAGGCAGATGTTACACGGTGGTCTTTCCCCACCGCGCCTTGGCGGCAGCTGCCCCAAGCTTCAGCGCGTCCCTCAACACGTAGTCCTGGACCTTGGAATGTGCCAGTCTGCAACACTCAGTCGGGGTCAACTCCTTCAGCTGGAAGATCAACAGGTTTTGGACCGCCCAGAGAGCGTCCTTCACCGAGTTGATGATCCTCCAGGCGCAGTTGATGTTCATCTCGGTGTGCGTCCCGGGCAACAGGCCGTAGAGCACGGAGTCCCGCGTCACGGCGCTGCTCGGGACGAACCTCGACAAACACCACTGCATTCCTCTCCAGACTTCCTCTGCATAGGCACATTCCAGAAGGAGGTGTGTGACAGTCTCGTCCACCCCGCAGCCGCTTCGAGGGCAGCGTGCGGTGCGGCAGAGAGTCCGGGCGTGCATAAAGGATCTCACAGGCAGAGCCCTTCTCATCACCAGCCAAGCCATGTCTTGGTGCTTGTTGGAAAGTTCTAGCGATGAGGCATTCTGCCAAATAGCTTTGACAGTCTGCTCAGGGAACCACTCGACAGGATCCGCCCTCTCCTTTTCCCAAAGGGTCTCAAGGACACTACGTGCTGACCACTTCCTGATGGACTTGTGGTCAAAGGTGTTTTTCTTCATAAATTTCTCCACGAAGGACAGGTGGTACGGAACGGTCCAACTACTCGGAGCGTTCTGCGGCAGCGAGGCCAGGCCCATCCTTCGCCGCACCGGGGACAGGTAGAACCTCAGTACGTAGTGACACTTGGTGTTTGTGTACCGGGGATCCACGCACAGCTTGATGCAGCCACACACTAAGGTGGCCATCAGGGTGAGGGTGGCATTGGGCGTGTTTTTTTCCCCATTGCACTGGTCTTTGTACATTGTGTCTCTTCGGACCCGGTCCATCTTTGATCTCCACATGAAGTGGAAGATGACCCGGGTGACTGCGGCGGCACAGATTCTGGGGATAGGCCAGACCTGTGCCACATATAACAATACTGAGAGTACCTCACACCTGATGACCAGGTTTTTTTCCCATGATGGAGAGCGACCGTTGCTCCCATCTGCCTAGTTTCTGTCTCATCTTCCTGATCCGCTCCTCCCATGTTTTGGCGCACGCCCCAGCCCCCGGACCCAAATACCCAGCACCTTCAGGTGGTCAGTCCTGACGGTGAAGGGGATAGAGGATTGGTCGGCTCAGTTCCCGAAGAGCATGGCCTCGCTCTTGCCTCGGTTTACCTTGGCCCCCGAGGCCCGTTCGAACTGGTCGCAGATGCACAGGAGTCTGTGCACAGACAGCTGATCCGAGCAGAAAACGGCGACGTCATCCATGTACAGGGAGGCCTTAACCTGTAGGCCTCCGCTGCCAGGAATAGTCACCCCTCTCAGGCTCGCATCCTTCCTGATGGATTCGGCAAATGGCTCTATGCAACACACAAACAAGGCGGGTGAGAGGGGGCAGCCCTGCCTGACTCCAGATCTTACAGGGAAGCTATCTGATTCCCACCCATTGATTGAGACTGAACTGACAATGTTGGTGTAGAGCAGTCTGATCCAATTCCCTCCCCAAAGCCCATTTTGGAGAGGACATCCCTCATATATGTATGCGATATCCTGCCAAAGGCTTTCTCCTGGTCCAGGCTGATGAGGCAGGTGTCCAGCCCCCTGTCCTGCACGTAGGCGATCGTATCCCTGAGGACGGCAAGACTCTCAGAGATCTTCCTGCCCGGTACAGCACAGGTTTGGTCAGGGTGGGTCACCGATCCCAGAGCAGACCTGACCCGGTTGGTGATGACCTTTGACAAGATTTTGTAGTCTGTGTTTAACAGTGAGATCAGTCTCCAGTTTCTAGTTTCTTCCCCCTCCCCCTCCTGCTTGTAGATGAGGGTGATGATGTCTTTCCTCATGGATTCACTCATGGTACCTACCTGAAACATACTGACATACACCTCCAGCAGGTCCCGGCCAATCAAGTCCCGAAGAGCAGAATAGATCTCGACCGGTAAGCCGTCGCTTCTGGGAGTTTTATTCTTTTCAAAGGACTCGAGGGCCTTGGTCTGCTCATCCAGAGATAGCGGCTGGTCCAGCCTCTCTCGTGTTCCGTCATCTAGGACCTCCGTGATAGAGGACAGGAACGACTGGGAGGCCGCGCTGTCGGTTGGCTTCGAGTCATACAGACTGGCATAGAAGGATTTGCTGATCCTCATGATGTCAGCCTGAGATGACGTTACCGAGCCATCTTCTTCCTTCAGGCTGCTGAGCACGGAGCTCTCTTTGTGCACCTTCTGGAAAAAGAAACATGAGCACGTCTCGTCCTGCTCCACGGAGCAGACTCTGGACCGGAAGATTATCTTGGAGGCCTCCGAGGTAAAGAGTGAGGCTTGCTGGCCCTTCACCTCTTGGAGGTCCCCCGTGACATCGACCCCCAACGTCTGCAACAGGAGCATGTTCTGCTTACTTTCCTGGAGTTGGGACAGTTTTCCCCACCTCTCCCTCGCCTCCTGAACACCTTTGAGGATGAAGAACCTCTTGATGTTCCCTTTTACTGTTTCCCACCAGTCTGCTGGAGACTCAAAGAGGGGCTTCGCGGTTCTCCAACCTGCGTAATCCCTCTTGAGCTCCTCGATGTTTCCCGGGGTCAACAGCTTAGTGTTTAGTTTCCATGTTCCCTTACCCGCCCGCTGCTCGTCTTGTAGGTGACAGTCGGCCAGCAGGAGGCAGTGGTCAGAGAAGAACACCGGCTTGATGTCGGTGGATCTGACTGAGAGCGTTCGGGACACAAACAGGTCATCTATCCTTGAGCGAATAGACCCGTCTGCCCGTGACCAGGTGTATCTACGCTGCGCTCCATCTGCAGGGGTGATGAAGACGTCGTGCAGCTTGGCATCTTTGACCGTTTCCATCAGGGCTTTGGACGTGGCATCCAGTTTACTGTCCCCCCACCCTCCGGATCTTCCATCTGCATCAATGATACAGTTGAAGTCTCCGGCCAGAATGACCGGCCTGGATGGAGCCAGCAACAGTGGAAGCTGCTGCAGGACGGCCAACCGTTCACTCTTACCCGCTAGGGCGTACACGGTGATTCGTCTCACGGGAGCGTTTCTGTATTTAACATCCGCGACGAGGAGGCGCCCGCCCACCACCTCCTTAACCTCGGAGATGGTGAAGTTGCCTCCCCGCAACAGGATACCCAGGCCTGAGGAGCGGTTATCGTTGCCTCCCGACCACACTGACAGCCCATGGGCCCACAAGCTCGACCATCTCCTGTAACTGCTGAGGTGTGGTATCCCACACTCCTGCAGAAACAGGACATTAGCTTTGACGTTGGCCAGGAAGGCCAGCGTTGAAACACATCGCGCAGCAGATTTTATGCTGCCCACATTAATACTGGCAATTTAAATCCCCATTTCTTTTAACAAGTTGTGAGGTTACCCGTGTCCAATTGCCGCCGGTCCTGCCCCTCTGGGGTAGCTGTCTGCATCCCCATACAGAACACGAACTGCTGGACCCTCGCAGGGCTGAGGTCGCTGTTCAGCTCCTCACTCGGTCCATTTTCCCGCTCCGGTGTCATCGGGCTGTGACCAGGGTCCACGCTGTCTGCTTCTATATCTGACAGTGGGGCTGTCAGAGGGTCGCTGCTCCCAGTGACCTGGAGCTGTGTGGGGGTGGGGCCCTCCTGGCTTTTACCTGGTGGGGGTGTGATAGTTTCCCATTGCCTCAGGAGGTCCGTCCCTTGGTTGGCAGTTGCTGCTCTCCTTTCTCCCCGCAGCACTCTGCCTCTTCTTTTGGTGACGACCCTCCTTACGTCCGTCCTCATCCTCCGAAGAGCTGTCCGTGTCTTCCCCATGCAGCTGCCTTTTCCCCTGTTTCTGGGAGGTTTTGGCAGCTGGGTGGGTTTCCCTCCTCTTGTTTTGCACCAGGATCCATTCCTCTGCCTCCTTCTTTCCCTTCTCCACCTCCTCCTCCGCCCGTCCTGTCGGAGCTTTGCTCAGCAGCTCTCCCTCTCCAGTAGCTGGCGTCTGCTCTGCTCCGGCCTGTCCTTCTTTTTGCGTGCCCCCAGACACCGTTCCCTTGCTGGTTTGTGGCCCACCCCCCGGCCATCTGCGCGTAGGTGGCGGCCCCACGTCTTGGGCAGGCCTTGTACACGTGGCCCACCTCCCCGCACAGATTGCAGTTTTTTGCCTCCTTGCATTCTTTGGTCGGGTGGCCCTCCTTCTTGCAGTTCCGACATATCGTGACCTTGCAGTCCGCCGCCATGTGGCCTGACCTCCCACAGGTTCGGCACACTTTCGGCTGCCCTGCGATAAGTCAGGTACTCTCTGCTCCCTCCGATAGCAAAGCTGGAGAGTGGGTGGAGGATGTTCCCACTGGCATCAACCCTCAGGGTTGCCTTGACCTGTCGTTTGCTAGTCCAGATCCCGAAAGGGTCAACTACATCAGTGCTTTCTCCCTCAACCTGCTCATATCTCCTCAGGAACGTCAGGACATCAGTTGCTGGAACATAGGGGTTGTACATGTGGATCGTGACAACCCGACTCCTCTGTGCAGGAAGCACACACAGCGGGACCCCCGACAAGATGGAGAACAGCGGCTCCCCGTCCTTTTCCTTGAAGACCTTCAGGAGCTGCTGGCGTTGCTTCACGCTCCTGAAGGTGACATCGAAGTAGCCTGCCCCAGGGAAATGATAAAGGATTAGATAACTATCAGGCTGGGAGGGTGAATAGCTGTTAATTGGGACTGTTAGGGCTAACCATAGGTAATTTGTAATGACAGGCTGTGAGATCAAGGCCTGGTGTGTGGATAGGGCCTTAGGGAATGGGATTGTTAACCTATGTTTAGCCACTAACTGTCTCCATTGTAAGCTGTTCCCCACCTACATCAATCCACGATTGGAGCTGCCGAGGACACATTCCTCTGGAATATCCTCCCTAACCCTCTCTGTCCTCCTTTAATTTGTATCTGAAAATAGTTCTGTTTAGTCAACGTTTCCATCATTCATGAAGCACTTTAGGGAGATTTGTCTATGTGAACAGCTCCATACAATGCAGGTAGTTGTTGTTAATGTCTGACATTGGGAGAAACAGGAATGAACCCTCTCTCTCGTACCTGATGAACGGCAGCAAAAGCAGAGAATGGTCTGTGCAGTGA
The DNA here is from genome assembly GCF_020745735.1 of Hemiscyllium ocellatum. Taxonomy (NCBI): domain Eukaryota; kingdom Metazoa; phylum Chordata; class Chondrichthyes; order Orectolobiformes; family Hemiscylliidae; genus Hemiscyllium; species Hemiscyllium ocellatum. Next base: position 336,609 of record NW_026867531.1, read on the forward strand.
TTGATGTCAGTGCAGGCCAACAGGGGGCAGAGGGTGGGACTGGAGGACCAGGCAATGCCAGTTTGTCCTCCAACCAATCAGAGTGAATGAGGGTATCCTCAACACTGGCATTAAGGAAAGGCACATATAGCAGAGGTTTGAGAAACTGGAGGAGATGAGAGATAGGGAGCATTCTGATGCTGCAGAGGAATTATAGAGAGAAGGAAGAGTTGTGAGGCTGAATGAGGTGACAGTGATTGGAAGAGTTGTGAGGCTGGATGAGGTGACAGTGATTGGGAGAGTTGTGAGGCTGGAGCCATTCACAGGGATAGTGAGGAAACAGACCCTGTGGTCTAACCAATCCATGTCGGCCATAACTCCAAACTGAACTAATCGCACCTGCCTCTGCTTGGTCCACATTCATCCAAGTATTTCCTATTAATGTACTTATCCAAATGTCTTTTAAATATTATAATTGTATTCACAGCTACCACTTCCTCTGGAAGTTCATTCCACATGGATAAAAATTAAAACATCCCTAATGTCTTTTTTTCAAACCTTTCTCATCTCTTCTCAAAATGTATGCACCCGAGTCTTGAATTCCCTTCCCCCCGGCCATTCACCTTATCCATACTCTTCATGAATTTATAAACCTCTAATAAGGTCACCCCTGAACTTCCTACGCTGTAGTGAAAAATGTCTCAGCCTCTCCTTATTACACAATCCTTCCATTCCCATCACCGTCCTGGTAAATCTCTCTGAATCTACTCCAATTTAATAATAGCCTTCCTATAACAGCACAACCAGAACTGGGCACAGTATTGCAGAAGAGGCCTCACTAACATCCTGTACAACCTCAACAAAGCGACTCCCTCTACTCAAAGGTCTGAACAATGAAGGTAAGTGTGCTAACCACCTTCTGAATCATCCTGTCTACACCTGACACAGGCTTCAAAAGACTGAACCCCTCGGTCTCTTTGTTCCATATCACTACACTAGGCCCTACTTTTAATTAGTGTAAGTCCTGCCCTCGTTTGTTTTATCAAGATGTAATATTTTGAATTTATTCCAATCCAAAAATCCAATAAAGTCTTTGAGTATAAAGGCAGTAAGAGTATACTTAAGAGGGAACTCAGGAGGGCAAAATGGGGACAGGAGATAGCTTTGGCAAGTAGGGTTAAGGATAAGCCAAAGGGCTTTTATAATTATGTTCAGAACAAAAGGCCATCCAGAGAGAGAATACGGTAACTCAAAGATCAGCAAGGCAGCCTATGCATGGAACTGCAGACGATGGGGGAGATACTAAACGAGTATTTTGCAATAGTGTTTACTGTGGAGAAGGACATGGGTGAGACAGAATGTGGGGAAATAGATGTTGACATCTTGAAAAATGTCCATATTACAGAGGAGGTGGTGCTGGGTGAGTGGCTAACGAGCCGGTGCAGGGGAGAAGGATTCACATTTTTGGATCATTGTAATCTCCTCTGGGGTAGAGTTGACCTGCACAAGGATGGATTGTCCCTGAATTGGAAGGTGTCTAATATCTAGGCAGGGAGACTTGCTAGTGATACTTGGGAAGCATTAAACCAGTGAGGGAGTCCGGGGTAAACCCAAACAGATAGTGAGAAAAGAGGTAAATCTGAGGCTGGTACAGTTCAGAAGTCAAGCAGTCAAGTGCAAGGCACAGAACGAGGTGGGACTGAGCAGTGACTGAGCAGTGACTGAGTGGCTCAACACTTAAACTCCCCCTCCCACTCTACCAAGAACATGCAGGTCCTTGGACTCCTCCATCGCCAGACCATAGCAACACGATGGCTGGAGGAAGAGCGCTTCACCTATCGCCTAGGAACCCTCCAACCACAAGGGATGAACTCAGATTTCTCCAGTTTCCTCATTTCCCCTCCCCCCACCTTGTCTCAGTCCCAACCCTTGAACTCAGACCACCTTCCTAACCTGCAATCTTCTTCCTGACCTCTCCGCCCCCACCTCCACTCCGGCCTATCACCCTCACCTTGACCTCCTTCCACCTATCGCATTTCCAACACCCCTCCCCCAAGTCCCTCCTCCCTACCTTTTATCTAAGCCTGCTTGGCACACCTTCCTCATTCCTGAAGAAGGGCTCATGCCTGAAACATCGATTCTCCTGCTCCTTGGATGCTGCCTGACCTGCTGCACTTTTCCAGCAACACATTTTCAGCTCTGATCTCCAGCATCTGCAGTCCTCACTTTCTCCAATGTAATAACAAGGCCTGGTATGTGGGGTAGGGGGTAAAGAAACTAGGACGTGGGAGCATTCAGAACATAAAATTATTGAATTCGATGTTGAAGCCAGAGGATTGCAGGGTCCCCGAGTGGGAGATGAGGTGTTGTTTTTCTAGCTTGCTTTAAATTGTGGCGCTGGAAAAGCACAGCAGGTCAGGCAGCATCCAAAGAACAGGAGAATCGACGTATTGGGCATATAAGCACTTCATCAGAAATATGGGTGGTGGGGGAAGAGAGGGCTGAGAGATAAATAGGGAGGGGTGTGTGGGGTTGGGGGAAGGGAGTTAGGAAGGCAACAGGTAGATGTAGATGGAGGGGTAGTGGTGAGAGGATGGAGTGGATAATTGGAAAGGAAGATGGACAGGTGGGACAATTCAAGAGGCCAGTGCCGAGTTGGAGGGTTGAATCTGGAATAAGGTGGGGGAGGGGAGACGAGGAAACATTGATGCCGTGTGGTTGAAAGGTCCCAAGGTGGAAGATGAGGTGTTGTTCCTCCAGGCCTCGGGTGGCTCAAATTTTGGGGTGGAGGACATCTGGGACTTGCATGTCCTTGGCAGCGTGGTGGCGGGAGGGGGGGTAGCTGATGTGGTCGGCCACAGGGCGGTGGGATTGGTTGGTGCATGTGTCCCAGAAATGTTCCCTGAAATATTCCACAAGGTGGCGTCCTAACTCCCCAGTGTAGAGGAGACCACATAGAGAGCAACGGACACAATAGGTGAGGTGTTTGGATGGGCAGGGAAATCTCTGTTGGATGTGAGAGGATCCTGTGGTGCCTTGGAAGGAGGTGGGGGGAAGGTGTGGGCACAGGTTTTACACTTCTTGCAGTGGCAAGCAAAGGTGCCGGGAGTGGAGGATGGGTTGGTGGGGAGCATGGATCTAATGAGGGAGTCTCAGAGAGAATGGTCTCTGTGAAATGCTGAAAGGGGTGAGGAGGGAAATATATCTCTGGTGGGGTCTGATTGTAGGTGGTGGAAATGGTGGAGGATGATGTGTTGTATCTGGGTGGAAGGTGAGGACTAGGGGGATTCCATCTTTGTTGCGGTTGGAGGTGTTGGGGTTCAAGAGCAGAGATGTGGGAAGTGGAGGAGATACACTGGAAGGTATTGATGACCAAATGGGAGGGGAAATTGCAGTCCTTGAAATCGGAGGCCATTTGGTATGTTCTGGAGTGTTCTGCCAGCTTGCATCAAGCTTCACTGGAACACTGCAGTAAGCCTGAGACAGAGATGTTGGCCAGGGAACAGGCTCGTGTGTTAAAGTGACAAGCAACTGGAAGCTCATGGTCTTTTTTGCAGCAGAACGTAGATCATCAGCCACCATTTCCAGCACCTCCACTGAGATGCTGCCAGACACAGGTTCCTGTCTCCTCCATTAACAGCTATGCACCCTCCCAGCCGGATCGTTATCCACTCCTTTGTCTTTCCAAATGTTCCTGTCTCTCTTTGGGCTCTGTCCCCACCTATTATTTACTCTTTAACCCCTATCTCCTGCAGTCCAAAGATATGCAGGTTAGGTGAATTGGCCCAGCTAAATTTCCCAAAGTGTTCAGGGATGTGCATTAGTCCGGGGAAATGGGGCTGTGTGGGATAAACTTCAGAGGGTGGGTGTGGAATTGTTGGGCCGAAGGGCCAGTTTCCACACTGTCGGGATTCTAATTTCCCAGCTGTCATCGGTTCTGAGGAAGGGTCACTGGACCCTTGGTGTTTGCAGGAGGAGGAAACGGGAAAGGGGGGCGGGGCAGCAGAAACCGGATCAAATGTAGACTGGGAGGGTTTAGCTCCACTCTGGGAGTAACGAGATGAATCTAGGGAGAGGTTGTGACAGGAGCCCTCAGACTGTGCTGTGCTCCTCTTGTACAATGTGGGAAATAAGGGGCACTTCCAGTCTCCCTGACGGCTCTCTGTGCAGGAAGTGTTACTGGGAAACTGCTTTTCAGACCTGGAGCTGTGAGTGGACTCACTGGAGCATCTGCAATCCTGAGAATGTTTTGGACAGCATGTTTAGTGAGTTAGTCACACTGCAGGTGAGGGTTACACAGGCAGAAAGGGAATGGGTCACCATCAGATCAAGCAAAAGGCTCAGGAAGGGAGTGCAGGAGTCCTCAGTGGTCATCCCCTTCCCAAACAGATACCGTATCCCGCTTGGGATTCTGTTATGGGGGGTTACGGGTGGGGTGGCCTCTCAGGGGAAATCAGCAACAGCCAGGGTCATGACACCACAGAGAGCTGTGCTGCACAGAATGGGAGGAAAGTGCCATGTGCTCGTGAGAGCAGGAATAAGAGGAGAGATCAGCTGGATGTGTGGCTGGGCAAATGGTGTACCAGAGAAGGGTTTAGATTCTTCAGGCCCTGGGTCTGTTTCTGGGTTAGGTGGGACCTATACCAGCCTGACTGGTTACCCCTGGGCAGAGCTGGGAGAAATCTCCTCATGGGGGCTTTTGCCAGTTTCATCGGTGAGGTTGTAACTAACCTGGCAGGGGGATGGGAACTAAAGTGTAGGCTTCGATGGGTCAGATTCAGGTCAGGGAATGGGAGGTAGAATATCAGTGATGTAGTCAGCGGCTCAGAAAGTCAAAGGAAAGGAGGATTAAACGAGGATTGAGTCCCTCTTCATCCATCAGTCCTGCCATCCCAGGAATCAGAGTCAACAAAATTTATTGTAGATTCCCACCATTTTGCTGAAGCACTTCGACTCAGAGAGTGATACAGCATGAAACACACCCTTCAGTCCAACCCGTCCATGTCTATCAGATATCCGAAACTGATCCAGTCCCATTTGGGAGAGTTGGCCGATATCACTCTGAACACTTTCTATTCATGTATCCCTCCAGACGCCTTTTAAATGTTGTAACCCTCCATGCATTCATTACTCCTCTGGCAGCTCATTCCATACACACAGCAACCTGCCAGGGAAACGTTTGTCCCTCAGGTCCCTTTTCACTCTTTCCCCTCTCACCTTAAACCCAATGCCCTGTAGTTTTGAACTCCCCGACACTGGGTGGAAACAAAGTCCTTGACTATTCACCCTGTCTCTGCTCCTCTAATAAGGTAGCCCCTCAGTCTCTGACGCTCCAGGGCAAAAGCCCCAACCTATACAGCCTCACCCTTTAACTCGTCAGCCCTAACAATAACCTTGTAGATATTTTCTGAAACCCTTCAAGTTTATCAAAACAGAGTCATAGAGATGTCTGGAATTCAAATTTTGTGAGAAGATTTGTAGCTCGGGTGCTCGTTGTTGTGGTTCTGTTCGCCGGGCTGGGAATTTGTGTTGCAGACGTTTTGTCCCCTGTCTCGGTGACATCCTCAGTGCTTGGGAGCCTCCTGTGAAGCGCTTCTGTGATCTTTCCTCCGGCATTTGTAGTGGTTTGAATCTGCTGCTTCCAGTTGTCAGTTCCAGCTGTCTGTTGCAGTGGCCAGTATATTGGGTCCAGATCGATGTATTTATTGATTGAATCTGTGGATGACTGCTATGCCTCTAGGAATTCCCTGGCTGTTCTCTGTTTGGCTTGTCCTATAATAGTAGTGTCTGGAATGAAAACAGGCACAGAATGGAAGCCCACGCAAACACACACAGGGAGAATGTGCAATCACCACACAGAGAGTGGAATCGAATCTGGGTCCTCTTGTTGATCAGTGCACTGACCAATACAGGTCAGCATCCCAAATGAAACCTTCAGCACCTGATCTCCCTGAAACTCCACTTCCGAGGAACTATGCAATTGTTCTGAGCCCTTCAGAGGGATTGAAGGGGATGGGGAGAAAACAGGAACAAGGTTGAGTTGAAGATTTTTCAAATAACTGTGTGTCCCCCCCCATCTACTCTTTCCCCCGACCCCAACATTGCAGGGAAAAGACCTTGTCTATTAACCCTATCCCTGTCACTTCTGATTTTATAAACCTCCTATAAGGTCACCCCTCAGCCTCTGACACTCCAGGGAAAACAGCGTATTCAACCTCTCCATGTATCTCAAATCCTCCAATCCCGGTAATATCCATGTAATCGTTTTCTGATGCATTTCAAGTTTCACAATATTGTTTTGATAGGAAGGAGACCAGAATTGCATGGAATATTCCAAAAGTGGTCTAACTAACGTCCTTTGCAGCCTCAATATGATCTCCCAACTCCTATACTCAATGCTCTGACCATTAAAGGAAAGCGTACTAAAAGCCTTCTTGAGAGTTATAAGGTAGCTAGGAAGGATCTAAAGAGAGAGTTAAGAGCAGCGAGGAGGGGACATGAAAAGTCCTTGGTTGGTAGGATTAGGGAAAACCCAAAGGCTTTCTATAGTTATGTCAGGAATAAAAGAATGACTAGGGTAGGAATAGGTCCAGTCAAGGATAGTAGTGGGAAGTTGCGTGAGGAGGCTGAAGAAATTGGGGAGACACTGAATGAATACTTTTCATCATATTCACTCAGGAACAGGACATTGTTGACGATGTGAATATTGAGTCACAATTAATTAGAATGGATGGCTTTGAGGTATGTAGGGAAGAGGTGTTGGAAATTCTGGAAAGGGTGAAAATAGATAAGTCCCCTGGGCCTGATGGCATTTATCCTAGGATTCTCTGGGAAGCAAGGGAGGAGATTGCAGAGCCATTGGCCTTGATTTTTATGTCCTCGTTGTCTACAGGAATAGTGCCAGAAGACTGGAGGATAGCAAATGTGGTTCCCTTGTTCAAGAAGGGGAGTAGGGATAACCCTAGTAACTATAGGTCGATGAGTCTCACTTCTGTTGTGGGCAAAGTCTTAGAGAGAATTGTAAGGGATAGGATTTATGAACATCTGGATAGGAATAATGTGATCAAGGATACTCAGCATGGTTTTGTGAAGGGCAGGTCGTGCCTCACAAACCTTATTGAATTCTTTGAGAAGGTGACTAAGGAGGTGGACGAGGGTAAAGCGGTAGATGTGGTGTATATGGATTTTAGTAAGGCGTTCGATAAGGTTCCCCATGGTAGGCTACTGCAAAAACTACGGAGGTATGGCATTGAGGGGGAGTTGGAGGTTTGGATTAGGAATTGGCTGGCTGGAAGGAGACAGAGGGTAGTAGTTGATGGTAAAGGTTCATCTTGGAGTGCAGTTACCAGCGGTGTTCCACAACGATCTGTTTTGGGACCATTGCTATTTGTCATTTTTATAAATGACCTGGAGGAGGGGCTAGAAGGTTGGGTGAGCCAGTTTGCGGATGATACGAAAGTCGGTGGAGTTGTTGACAGTGAGGATGTGGCAGGTTACAGCGGGATGGAGATAAGTTGCAGAGCTGGGCAGAAAGGTGGCAAATGGAGTTCAATGTAGGTAAGTGTGAAGTGATTCACTTTGGTAAGAGTAACAAGAAGATGGGGTACTGGGCTAATGGTCAGATACTTGGTAGTGTGGATGAGCAGAGGGATCTTGGTGTCCATGTACACAGATCTCTGAAAGTTGCCACCCAGGTAAATAATGCTGTGAAGAAGGCATATGGCGTACTGGCTTTTCTTGGTAGAGGAATTGAGTTCCGGAGTCCTGAGGTCATGTTGCAGTTGTTTAAGACTCTGGTGCGGCCGTATCTCGAGTATTGTGTGCAGTTTTGGTCGCCATACTATCGGAAGGATGTGGAGGCACTGGAACGGGTGCAGAGGAGTTTTACCAGGATGTTGCCTGGTATGGTCGGAAGATCATATGAGGAAAGGCTGAGGCACTTGGGGCTGTTTTCATTGGAGAAAAGAAGGTTTAGGGGTGACTTGATAGATGTATACAAGATGATTAGGGTTTTAGGTAGTGTTGATCATGAGAACCTTTTTCCACGTATGGAGTCAGCTATTACGAGGGGGCACAGCTTTAAATTAAGGGGTGGTAGGTATAGGACAGATGTTAGGGGTAGATTCTTTGTTCAGTGAGTCATGAGTTCATGGAATGCCTGCCAGAAGCAGTGGTGGACTCTCCCTCTATATGGGCATTTAAACGGGCATTGGATAGGTATATGGCGGATAGTGGGCTAGTGTAGGTTAGGTGGGCTTGGATCGGCGCAACATCGAGGGCCAAAGGGCCTGTACTGCGCTGTATTTTTCTATGTTCTATGTTCACTATCCTATCTACCTGTGACTCCACTTTCAAGGAGCTATGAACCTGCACTCCAAGGTTTCTTTGTTCAACAATGCTCCCGAGGACCATACCATTAAGTGTATAAGACCTGCTCAGATTTGCGTTTCCAAAATGCAGCACCACACATTTTTCTAAATTAAACTCCACCTGCCACTCCTCAGCCCATTCGCCTATCAGATTAATGTCCCATTGTATTCTGAGGTCAGCTTTTTCACTGTCCACTACACCTCCAATTTTGGTGTCATGTGCAAAATTACTAACGCCTCCTATGTTCACATCCCAATCTCTTATATAAATGACGAGAAAGAGTGGACCCAGCACCAATCCTTGTGACACTCCACTGGTCACAGGCCTGCAGTCTGAAAAGCAACCCTCCACCACCACCCTCTGCTTTCTACCTTTGAGTCAGTTCTGTATCCAAATGGCTAGTTCTCCCTGTATTCCATGAGATCTAACCTTGCTAACCGTCTCCCATGGGAATCTTGCCGAATGCCTTACTGAAGTCCATGTAAATCCTGTCCACCGCTCTGCCCTCATCAATCCTCTTTGTTACTTCTTCCAAAAAATATTCTAGCAACAGAAAACAGAATGGCACAGCACCCGAATAATTGGCCCACTATGTCTGTGCGGGTCATAATGTTATTCCAAACTAATTCCATCTGCCTGTATATGATCCATATCCCTGCCAACCCTTGCCTGCTTATGTGTCTGCCCAAATGCCTCTTGAATGTTGTGATTGTTTCTGTTTTCACCTTCTCCCAGGAGAGTATGTTGTAATCACTTACCACCTTCTGCACAAGAAACCTGCCTGACACAACTCCCTTTAAACTTGCACAGATGTTGTTGGAAATGCTCAGCAGGCCATGCAGCATCTGTCAAGAAAAATCAGCTAATGTTTCGGGTGTGGTCACTCTTTCTCAGAAACGTTAACTCGAACTTCTCTTCACAGATGCTACAGATCTGCCAACCTTTTCCAGAAACTTCTTTTTTAATATAGTTTACAGCATCTGCAGTTGTTTCGGTTTTGGTATGCTTTCCTTTATTGGTCAGAGAGTTGAGCGTAGGGATCGGGAGGTCATATTGCAGTTGCTCAGGACATTGGTTAGGCAACTTTTGGAATGTTCCATGCAACTCTGGTCTCCTTCCTAACAAAACAATATTCTCCAAACGAAAGGGGTCAGAAAATAATTGTGAGGATGTTGCCAGGGTTGGAGGATTTGAGCTCCAGGAAGAGGCTGAATAGGCTGTTTTCCCTGGAGCATCAGAGGCTGATGGGTGACCTTACAGAGATTTGTAAAATCAGGAGGGGTATGGATAGGGGAAATAGACAAGGTCTTTTCCTGTGGTGGGGAGTTCAGAACTAGGGGACAAGGAGGGTGGGGGAACAGGGGTGAGGGGGGAGATGGGAGTACAGTGGGAGGATGGACAGAGAGGCTGGATGGGGCAGACAGAGGGAGCAGGGGGACAGAGGGGGGCAGGTGGTCTGAGGAGGCAGACAGCGAGGGGGTCTATGTGGAACATGGTGGGGGGGAGCAGACAGGGGGCAACAGAGTGGGAGAGGCGGGATGGAGAGTTATTTTATAGATCTATACGTCAACCCTGTTCCTGTTTTCTCCCCGTCCCTGAAATCCCTCTGAAGGGCTCAGAACAACTGCATAGTTTCGGGGAGATCAGGTGTTGAACGTGGTATTTGGGACACTGACCTTTATTGGTCAGTGCACTGTTCAGTAAAGGGACTCTGGTTCGATTCCACTCACTGTGTGGTGTTTGCACACTCGCCCTGTGTGTATCTGCGTGGGCTTCCTCTGGGTGCTCTGGTTTCCTCCCACAATCCAAAGATGTGTGCGTTAGGTGGGTTAGCTGTGGGAAATGCATTGTTTCACGGAAACTGTTCAATGGTTGGTAAGGTCTCATGGGCTGAATGGCCTCTTTCAATGCTGTAGGGATTCTGTCACTGAGTATAGGAGTTAGGAGGTCATGTTGAAGCTGTATAGGGCATTTGTGAGGCCAACCTTAGAATACTGCATTCAATTGTATTCTTCATGATTTCGGAAAGATGTTACCGGGATAGGACTCAACCTCATAATGGCAAGTTCCTGGGAAGTGTTGACAGACAAGTAGACCTTCGAGTGTGGATTGATAGTTCCTTGAAAGTATGGTTGAAGGTAGACAGGTCAGTGAAGGTGGTGTTTGGTATGCTAGCTGTTATTGAGCAGTGCACTGAGTATAGCAGTTGGGAGATCATGTTTTGGTTGTTCAGTTTATTGGCTCAGCCAATTTTGGAATACCATCAAGTAAAGGAAAGCAGAATAACTGCCTTCTTCACTAACCTACCGAACTGCGACTCTACTTTCAATAAACTCCATCTGCCACACCTCAGCCCATTCACCCAACTGATCAAGATCCAGTTGTACTCTGAGGTGATCTTTTTCACTGCCCACTACACCTCCAATTTTGGTGTCATGTACAAACTTAATAACTTATGTTCACATCCAAATCATTAATATCAATGAGGAAAAGTAGTGGATCCAGCACCGATCCTTGTGGCACTGCACTGGTCACAGACCTCCAGCCTGAAAACCACACATCATTAGGTTATAATCCAACAGGCTTATTTGGAAGTACAAGCTTTCGGAGTGTGCTGTGATTTTTAGCTTTGTCAGGATTATCTCGATGATAACAGTAAAGTGCTTCAACAATTCGAGGCCATATGTTCCCCATACAATAATTTCCCCGCTAGCAGTGTAAGCTGCTATTCCGGCCCTATGGATAGCTACTCATCACTTTCTCCCCCCAATCCCATCCATCCTTCTGTTGATCTTTTATGTTTTTCTAATCTCCTCGTTTCTCGCTGGTCTTTGCCAATTTGTATACCTTTTATTTCCTTAGACACACATGGCAGATTTTTCTAAATTTCTTCTTTTTGACTTATATATACTTTTTTTGAACACTTTGAAAAATTGCTTTGATATTCCTCCACTGTCTGTCAACTGTCCCATCGGAAAGTCTTTGCTTCCAGTCTACATTCGCCAACTCCTCCCTCACCCTATTGTAGTCTCCTTTGTTTAAGCACAGGATCTTGGGACTGGATTTAATCTTCTCGCTTTCCATCTGTGTTCTAAATTCATCCAGACTTATCACAAGTCTATTGTCACATAATGAGGTGAGGTGATGTTTTCTGGGCCTTTTGGTTTTCATTATCAGAGACCTTGGCTTTGTAAGAAAGTGTAGGATAGATATTCTCAACAAATTATTCTGGATGCTGTGAATGTACTACACAGACTAAAAGTATAAATTACTGTCTCCCCTGGTTTAAAATTGCAAAATCATTATCTCCTAGAAGCTTCCTCATTCTCTAAGTTTGAATTGCTAATCCACCTGACTATCCTGCTTTTAACAAAAATCTCCTTGGGTGAAAGTTGTGAGTTTTGGATTCAGCTTTCCAGTTATTACCGTGAGAAGATAAGGACTGGGCACAGGAGAGGCAATGCAGCCCTTCGAACCAGCTCCCCCATTTAATATGATGATTATTTAATATGGTAAAACCTCAGTCTCAGCTGGATTTTCCCGCCTGCTCTCTCTCACCCTTCAACTAGTTGCAAATTACAAATCTGTATCTCTTCATTAAGTTTGCTCATTGTCCTGGCATCCACTGCATTTTGAATAGGGAATTCCACAGATTCACAACACATTGAGATAGATACATTCTTCTCCATGAGAATAGAATAGAACCCCTACAGTGCAGAGGGAGGGTATTTGTCCATAGAGTCCACACCAACGCTATGATGAGCATCCCATTCAGACACATCCACTCCTTGTAACTCTGCATTTCCCATGGCTAATGACCTAACCAGCACCTGCATGGAAACTGGGCAATTTTGCATGGCCAACCCACCTAACCTGCATGTCTTTGGACTGTGGGAGGAAACTGGAGCACCCAGAGAAAATCCACGCAGACGCGGGGAGAACGTGTGTACTTCACACAGTCGCCTAAGGCTGGAATCAAACCTGGGTCCCTGATGCTGTGAGGCAGCAGTGCTAACCACTCAGCTACCTCTGCTTAAAATCTGCTCCTCCTTATTAACCTCCCACCCGCAATTGGCTGATTCTATATTCCTTACATCAGAAATTGGGTTGTCTAAGTGGATGTCTCAGCAAAACCCAGTGACAGCTCACATGTCCTGCGTGTCTGAATGGGGATCCAATACCCACACTCTCCACCCCACACTTTTCATTCACGTTCCAGAGACAGGGCTCCAGTGGCTTCCTGGGGACTACAACTCCCACAATCCCAGAGGCAGGGACCACGCGTGTGTGGGGTAACCCGGCACTGTACATGTGCAGAATGTGGGCGGGTTTTGGAACATGTGCTTTGGGGTAACTAGCGGAAAGTATTTCACACTGTGATTGGCTGGAAGAGGGACACATCTGCTTGTAGTATTGATCTGCCGGGGAGTTAAGGTGTCACCACATCCACGTGGGACCAAGTTCCATCCCCAATGCGTCATAATGCTGGGAATCGACCAATGGGAAACAAAGAAGGCTCTGACCCATTCTCCCAGACTGAAGGTTCCTCTTCTGTCCAGGATCTGTCACCTTCCTTTCTGTTTCTTTTTGTTTCATTCTGCGGTTACATTATTGACTTGCAGCAACTGAAGGGAAAGGAAGTGAACCCAGATAGGGTACAGAGTCTAACCAGGATGGGAAGTGGTGGTATGGCTATGTTTATCAGCCATGAGAATGGGGAGGGTGTACATTAGGGACAGCAGGGTCTGAATGGTGGGAGAGAGTATGTGGGCTGGAGGGTTACAGCTTTGGGGGAAGAAAGGGAAAAAGATATTCCAGAGAAACTAGAATTCTCTGTTCTGAATTTCTAATCTGTACATATTCCTTTATACAGGGTGCTGGATGGTGAAGATTCACAGACTGAAATCTCAAAATCATGTGCAGATCATGATTAATTTAACCAGCGTTGGACAAACCAAAGACTGAGAGTTAATCGGCCAAAATCCTGCAACACTCTCCCTCCCAGCATTGTCGGTCTATCTGCGCCAAATGGACTGCGAATCGTTCAAGACAGCAGCTCACTACCATCTTCTCAAGGGTAACGAGAGATGGGGAATAAATGCTGGCTGATCCAGTGATGCCCATATCCTGGAAATGGCTTCCATCTCTAGTTGCTGAAACCCAGTTGATGTTCCTGCAGGATGATGAGGGATGCTGAGTGCATCCTCCAGGAGGCAGCACCATCACATTACCCCTGTCTACACCCACACAGTAACACAGCAACGTCACTGGAACAAAAGGCAGTGAAGCCAAAGGAGGACTTTGATGAATTTACCTCGAAGACCTATCTCTAAGGGGATTGGAACCCAGCAGGAACAGGAGACTGAGCTGGATGGTCAGCTGTTTCCCACTGATTGGTGGAGCAGGATTGAAAGGCCGAATAGCCTCCTGCTGCTATCTCCCAGGTATGTATATAGGCATGGAGCCCGGGTAGGAAGAAGTAGGCAGGGCAGGGATTCTCCAGGAGATTGCAGTTCCACATCAGTTTTCAGTGAGGGAAGGTTTGAGGGATTTTATTTAATATTTGTCTTTTATATTAAAAAAAAACAAATTTGCAAACCTTGTGTTCAAGTTTATTCCAGAAGAAATAAAAATAAAATAATCAAAACGATCTGAATATAACAGTTTTAAAAATTTCAAACGCCCTATAAAACAAAATCCTGTCTATTCCCGACACCATCACTTCCCAGTTACTCAAACTCCAGGGAAATATTCCTTCCCTGTCTGAACCTTTGGTTTGATTTAACTGCTTTTCAGTTCCCGTTCTGTGAGCTGTGAAGTGTTCTTTCCCCCCCATTTCTCCGACCCAGAAGTGTTATCACACACAGCTGAGCAACTTTCCCACCATCAAAATCATCATGACGCCATTTTGGTTTTTGTTAATATATAATCACCAGCAGGAAACCAGCCGTGTAACCAATTGAATATTTACAAACAAAGCCCATTACGGGCAAAACAAACCATTACAAGTGACAAAGTGAGAAGGGAGTAAATCAAGGTAGAGTTGGGGGGAGGGGGCAGCGACAGAGATAAAGTACTGTACCCCCTGCAGTGCCCACCTCTATCTAAAGGCATCGAGAGCATTGATACACACCACATGCTCCTTCTCCAAGGACACCCTGCTGTGTAGCCTTTATCCTCAATCATAGAATAGAATCCCGACAACGTGGAAGGAGAGCATTGGCCCATCAAATCCCACCGACCATCCGAAGAACATCCCACCCTGAGCACACCATCCCTGTAACACAGCATTTCCCATGGCTGATCCACCTAGTCTGCACATTCCTGGACACTGGACAATTTAGCACGACTGATCCACCTAACCCGCACATCTTTGGGCTGTGGGAGGAAACCAGAGGACCTGGAGAGGACCCACACTATCATGGGGAGAATGTGGGAACTCCACACAGGCCGTTGACCAAGGCTGGACTCCAACCTTGTACCTGGTGCTGTGAAGCAGCAGTGCTACAGTCACAATTTAAATCAAAACAGATGATCCCTGCTTATTGTCACATTGCTGTTTGTGGAGACTCACTGCCCAGAGAGACATCCTGAGGTTCAGAAAGTGGCAATATAAATTCTGTCAACTCCAGCCCAGTTAATGTGGTTAACAACAACCACAACATCAATAATCCAACAGTGTCATCATGTACAAGGTGCAGTCCTGACTCTGATGGACAATAACTGCAGAATCAGAGTCCTGCAGTGTTGTGTGAACTCTACCCCACACGGAGCAGGGGGATGACCACTTCCCTGTGTGCACTCACTGGGCTCTCTGAAGATGCAGCAAATCCCTTGTCACACTGAGGGGTAAACAACTCCTACCCAGTGTGAACCCTCTGGTGTATCAGCAGGAGGGATGAATCACTGAAACCCTTCTCACTCACTGAGCATCTGAATGGCCTTTCCCCAGAGTGGGCTCGCTGGGGTCTCAACCGATCAGAAGACTGACTGAATCTTTCCCGCACATGGAGCAGGTGAATGGCCTCTCCCCGGTGGAAATGCACTGATGTCTCTGCAGGAGAGAGATTTGAATGAATCCTTTCCCACACACTGAGCAGGTGAAGGGTCTAAATCCTCTGTGTCCTCTCTGGTGTCTCAGCAGATTGCAAGATCGAGTAAATCCCTTCCCATACATGGGGCAGGTGACCAGCCACTTCCCAGTGTGACTGTGTCGGTGAGTGTCCCGTTGGGAGGGATAAGTGAATTCCTTCCCACTGTCCCCACATTTACACAACCCCACCCTGGTCCTGTCACATTGGTGTCTTCCCAGATCACATGACCAGTTAAATCCTCGACCACATGCACAGCACGAATGGTTTCTCTGGGCTGGGAGTGCTGCTTTCCCCTTCCATATTACGTATAATGTTCAGGATCTGCGGAATTGGGTGTGTTAAATGTGATGTTAAAGCTGAGTTTCCCATCTGTGAACTCTCTCTCTGTAAAACAAGTTTATTTCCTTCATTACTACAGCTCCCAACACCGGCTCTCCCTTCAGTTCTCCTGAAATTCTAAATTTGGACTAATGCAATAATGTGGCTTTCTCTCACTTGTTTCTGAAAGTAAACTCAGATGATTTTGAATAACTGGACTTTACTAGCCAAACATGTTCCTACGCAATCATTTACGACTTTTAACCCATGGGAAATGTGTTACCAGCTTCGATGACCATTAGAATGCTCTGACCACTTCGATGGAGTCGGTATAAGTCAATTCTAACAATTATCAATAGATTGTCTCTAAACAGGGTGCCCCCACAACAGTAGGTGCTCTGACACTCAATGCCTGTAAGTTAAGTTCTTTTTCTTAAAGCCCCTCATGTGTCTGGCAATCTGGCAATACAATTGAAGATAGTTTATACAGTAACCTGACGGTTTCAATTGCCAATTGCAATCCATGAAGCAGTCAGTAACACGCCCCAGTGAATTGAATTCTAACAGCAGCTTTGCCCTGTCAGGAGAGATTGAGGAGCATGAAGCTGTCTTCTCTGGAGGACGGAAATATGAAACACTTGGAATGAACAAAATTCTTCAAGAGCCCAGTAGGATAGATACAGGACGATGAGCTCCCTGGCTGATATGTCTTGAATGAAATAAGCACGAGCTGTGGGATCTTTACCCAGCATCCCCTTTCGCTGCATAAATGTTTAAGATTTATTTGGTGCTCTAATTCCACTCTCTTGTTGACTCCCACTTGTAGTTGCTGTAATGTTGGTGGCCGTGCAAATTGGTAACATTTGATACAATCTATCCTGAAACCTCTCTGTATCTGTGTCTCGCTTTTGTTCACTGAGACCCTCATTCAGTCTGACGTCTTTCCAAACGTCTTTCCTGATATTTCCCCAGAGGGCCTTCGAGGGCTCAGAGCGAAATGTTCACAGAATGGTTACTGCGCAAAAGGAGGCTGATTGGCTCATCAGCTCTCCAAAGGATCCCCTCACTGAATGCTGCTCTTCTCCCCTTACCCCATAAACCTTCCCATTCACTCTCTCCCAGTAACTGTTCAATTCTATTCTCTTCATTGTACCTGGCTCCACCACACTCTTTGGCAGTGCATTCCTGACCATAAACTTTCTCTGCATGAAAGCGTTTTGTCTCATGTCACATGTGCTTCTTTTGTCAATCCCTTTACATCGCTGCCTCCTCATTATTGATTCTTTCATGAATGTGAACAGTTTAACCCGATCAACTCTCACTAAATCCCTCTTGGAGGTATCTGTACCCACCCCGGGATGGTGAACATCATCTCTCCCGGTCACAGGAGACCAGTGCGAGACCATTCAGGTGCTCTCACTGAGGGACTGGGTTCAGGACACCATCCAGCCTCACTGTACTCCAGTGAGTACACACTGGGGAGAGACCATTCACCTGCTCTGAGTGTGGGAAGCAGTTCACTCAGATATCCAGCTTGATGAAACACCGGCGAGTTCACAAGTAACCACAGCGATTGGATTTGTTTTGCTTGTTCATGGGATCAAGGCATCACTTGCTGGGGCAGCATTTGGCATCCATTCTAACTGTCCAGGAGATGGTTCAGTGTCAACCCCATTATTCAGGGTCTGGATTCACATGTAGGCTGGACCAGGTCAGAATTAACAGTTTCCCAGGCCCAATGACATGAAGAGTTGATTTCTGGCCTATTATTTCTAAAATGATAATGAATAATTTTTGCAGTTGAATTAAAAGTGAAAGACCAAAATGGGTTTTATTCTGATTGAGCACGTCCCCCTGTTTTCTCAGTTGTTATTGACAATCTCATTCCCCTCCCACCAGAACCTGTTCCAGAGAGTGTTCCAGAAAAGGCAGAATGGTCAGCTGCAGCTGGTCACCTGACTGGGCACTGGGCCCAAAGGTTCACTCTCCACAGATGCTGCCAGACCTGCTGAATATTTCCAGCAATTTCTGTTTTTGTTTCTGATTTCCCAGCATTTGCAGATGATTAGTTTTTCAATATTCATCTTGTCTGTTGGAGAGGAGTTTATTGAGGAGTTTGGAGAGTTTTGAAAATTGCAAGTTTGGCCACAAATCAGCCATGATCATATTGAATGGCCGAGCAGGGTTGAGGGGCTGAATGGCCTCCTCCTGTTCCAGTGAAAGTTGTCCATCTGCAGCTTGTGGCAACATTTCCCCTCACTGTTCACTTCACCTCCATGTCTAACACACTGTTACTGACTGAACAAACCTCCTGTGTTTGAACTAAACCTGCGCATGTTCAGTGGCTCCCTCTCCTGCCACCCGGCATCATGGAATGCTGTCTCGTATTACTGCAGGAATACCCACAAAGGACTCAGCCTGGAGTCTGTATCCCCTGGGATCCACAAACCCTGTTTATTTCCTCCTTCCTCTTTCATTCTGGCGATTGAACTCTCGGTTTCAATCCAATCTCCTGTCATGCTCTTCAACATGCCCATGTGGGTGGGCTAGAGGCAGCTGGGATTTAATGAAGGGAAGTGGGGATTAGGCGGAAGCGCGAGGAAAGGTGACAGCAAAGACAGTTCTCATTGAAACGGCAGAGTTTCTCCGTGACCCAGTGAGTGGTGAGGCACCTGAGATTGTGCGGGAGGCAGATTCAATCAGAAATTTGGGAAAACACTCAGACACTGACCTGACCATCTGATTGTTAACTCAGACAGATAGACATAAATAAATATGCACATATAGATAGCACCTTTGATGGCCTGGGGCAAGGAAACATGCTTCCAACCCAATTATTTCAACCTCGACTCTCTGAAAACACGGGCACAAAGCTTCCTGCTTGCACCAGGTTGTCTCTCAGCCTCCTCTTTTCTTGAGAAAAGCATCTTAAGCTGTTTAGCCATTCCTGGTGATTGTAACCTCTGTGTTCTTGTAAGATGTATGACTGAACCTTTATTTTCCTGTTCCCTGTGAGCGACATCAGCAGCAGAAACAGGTCCTGACCTGTGAGGGGTTTCAGTTCCAGTATTTGTATTTACAAATTCATTCTTGCCCTCACATACAGTGTGAAATTGCTGTAAAACTGAAGGAAAGGAGTGAGTGAGCACACACAGAAACACCAAGGCAGCATGTGTACCTGAGCTAAATGACCTGGCATGAGGAAAACATGACGGCAATCGCAACTAGTTAGAATCACAGAATCCCGTAGGTGCAGAAAGAGGCTATTCGGTCCATCGAGCCCGCAATGACCTGCTCTCCCACCCTACCTCCAAAACCTCACATTAACCATGACTAACCCAACCCGCTGAACCTGCACACTACAGACCATGTTAGCACGGCCAATAGAGAAAACCTGTACATCTGTGGGCGGGTCACAGATTACATCCAAATGCTCGGAATTGTGGATGAAGGCTCACGGATATTTAACTCTGACACAAATGTCTGTCTTTAAAAATAAAATCTGGGGGAAACTACAACCAGAAAGATTTCCAATTATCTCTGGAGGAAGAGAATTCAAAACTCATGCCATTGACCCAGGGGGCGCAGTGAAGTCACAGAGGCCTGGGAACCATCAGAAATGTAACAGGTTGTGACTAAAGTGGGGGTGAGACAAGGACAAAAAGACAGTCTGTCACACAGGGGAAAGGCAGGAGAGATTAAACAGCAGAAATAGTCGTCTCTCAAGGCCACGGGGAATGGAGTTATGGCTGTGAAAGAAACCAGGAAACAAGGTGTGCAGCTATCAATGAAAAAACAGATTATAACACACCGGGCCAAGTTCAGAGTCTGAAATTGTTGCTGTCATTGGTGAGTACAGAATGCTGTAAAGCCTGGATAATTCTATTACAGCCAAAACATACAGGATGGGCCAAGTGGCCTATATCTGTGCTGCAACTTTCTGATAAATTTATTCTGACATTTGGAATTCAAATCTGATGATGCTCATAAATTCTCAAATTGGACTTGAGTTTAATATTCTGGAGAAATGACCAATAACTCACATTGATCCCATTCTGCAGACTTTAGACCACAGCCCTGCATGTTCCAGCATTTCAGTTACATCCATGTCCTTTTATTCTAATGTGATGCTGGTTACTGCCTCTGCCACCCCATCGGTGAGATCCTGCTCCCCACCATCTCCGAGTGAAATGAATTCTCCCCTCCCCCTTCTTTCTGAGAATTAGTTGCAATCTAAAACCTCCAGTTTCTGACCTCTCTGTTAATGAATAGCTCCTTCCTATCCACTCGATCTGGATTCCTCAGCATTTTATCACTTCAATTAAATCTCAGCTCATCCTCCTCGGAAATCCTCCCCAGCCTATCCAATCTTTCCTCAGAGCGAAAGTTCTCTAATTGTAGAAACATTCTGATCAATCTCCTCTGTACCCTCTCTGGTGTGATCACATCAACCCTGGAATGTGGGGATCAGAAGTGTGTGCAGTACTTTAACCGCAGTCAAACTAGTGTTCCTGACATTTCCCGTGTCACCTCCATGTTCTTGTGGTTGTCGCTCACACAAGAAGTGTCTTGGTTTTCCCACATGGAACTGGATGTGCACTCCATGGGGCTGGGATTCCCTACCATGTGTTTATTTGTTAACTAACTATCCTAAATTAGCTTCAGACTAAAACAAGATTATCAGCTACCCACCAATCAACTTCTTCCATTATCGGTTAAAATCTTCGAGTAAAAAGTGAGGTCTGCAGATGCTGGAGATCAGAGCTAAAAGGGCTCTGGCCTGAAATGTCGAATTTCCTGTTCCTTGGATGCTGCCTGACCTGGTGTGCTTTAACCAGCAACACATTTTCAGCTTCTTCCATTATACTCAAGTCACCTTACTTTTTAAAAGCTCTTTAAAATTATTACTATCTCAACACAACAGACTTTAAT
The DNA here is from genome assembly GCF_020745735.1 of Hemiscyllium ocellatum. Taxonomy (NCBI): domain Eukaryota; kingdom Metazoa; phylum Chordata; class Chondrichthyes; order Orectolobiformes; family Hemiscylliidae; genus Hemiscyllium; species Hemiscyllium ocellatum. Next base: position 357,302 of record NW_026867531.1, read on the forward strand.
TAGCTGAACAAGTATTCAGATGTCTCCACTGTTACAATCACTTGAAGATTATCTTTACCTTCAGCTACATTTGGTGAATTGAACTCTGATTGTAAATATATGAATATCAAACCGACTTGAGTTTTATGATAATTAATCTAGTCTGACATTCTTGTTGGTTAATATCTTGAAGAGAACTGTCCTCAGAACTCCAGCTGTGCTCTGACTTCATTCACAACAGGATGTGGCTGGACTGCAGATCTTAGATCTGTTCTGTTGTTTACCAGATTGCTTCGCTCTGCTGATCACTCGCTGCTTATGCTGTTTGACACACAAGTAGTCCTCTTTGGTAACTTCATCAGGTTAACACCTCATTTGTAGGTATCCATGCTGCTGTTACTGACATGCCCTCCTGAATTCTCACAGGGGAATAAGGATTGATCCTCTGGTTTGATGATAAGAGGTAAATTGGGGAATATGCTGGGCCGTGATTCGTTCAGTTTTGTTGGAGTACAATTCTACTGCTGTTGGTGGAAGGAAAGAGCTAAACTCTTGCACTGTAAGCCCTATATACAAGAAGCTCCATGCAGTATCATGAACACTGATAAGCCAAGACAGGAAATACAAGATTGATGGTGCTTCCAATCATCATCAGAAACAAACCCCAGAATACATGGTTCAGAGATGGATGTCAATAGCCAATCAACATCCAACTCCTGCAATTATTCAGCAAACGTATGTGTGATTAACCAGTCCTGATGATCCAGGAAATCACTGTTCACTCTGTGCAGATGGACAGCGATGTGGGGAAGTATTGGCTGAGTGGTCTTGTCGCTCGGCAGTTAATCCAAAGCCCCAGACAAAGTTCTGGAGACCTGGGTTCAAAGCCTGCTGCAGCAGATGGGGGAATTTGAATTCAATTTAAAAAAAACTCAGGAATTTAAGAGTCTAATGATGGCCATTAATCGATTGTCAGAAAAGCCCATCTGGATCACTAATGCCCTTTCAGGAAGGAACCTGCCATCCTGACCTGGTCTGGCCTACATTGTGACCTCAGACCCACAGCAATGTGGTTGACTCTTACCTGCCCTCTGGGCAATTAGAGATGGGCAGGAAATGCTGCCGGGCCAGCGACACCCTCATCCTGTGAATGAATAAAGGAAAATAAAAGTCCCTACCCAGTGTGAATCTGTGCATGTTCAACAATGTTGTGAACATTTCCAAAACTAAGTACTCCATGTACAACACTTTATGAACTGCCAAAACCATTGTTCATTACTTGGTTTGAACAAGAGAAAAAAAGTCCTTCAGCTGTGGTTCTGAGTAAATTCCCTGGTGTCTCAGCAGGATGGATGCCTGAGTGAATCCCTTCCCCCCGACACACACAGAGCAGGTGAACAGCTTCTCCCCAGTCTGACTGGTTTGGCCAGTTTCCAGGTGGGATGGGTAAAGAATTCCCTTCTGGCATTCCCCACATTTCCAGAGTCTGTCCCTAGTGTGGCTGCACTGGTGTTTTGCCATTTCAGATAAATGCGAGCAGACTGTTACACACACCATTAGCATCCCCCTCCCCCCTCCAAGAACCCAATATAAAGCAGTAAACATTATTTCCTGCTGAGGAGGGACAGCCTGTATTGGTCTGAGTGGGTACGCTGAGCAGATTTACCTAAATGACAACTTAATCGGTGATCAGAGCAAGTTAAGCAAGTCCAAATAAAATGCATTATCGCACAGAAAGAGGGCCATCAAATCCAAGCTGGCTCTCTGTCGCAGAATCCCATATTCTCACTCCCCATACATCCCCCAAACTCTGCAAGTTTATTTCCCTCAGATCTGATATAATTGTTTTTATCAATCATTCATCTTCTCCTCTGCCTGCACCACCATAATAGGCAACATGTTCTGCATATTTCCAGCCAATACAGTCAGCAGAAACACGTGCTCATCTCCCGCTGTCTCAAAACCTTTCATCTGATCTTAATTCTTGTGCCATCACCTATCGAATACAGATATTTTTGTCTGCTATATCTAAGTCTGTTATAATCCTATACAGCTCTATCAAAAATATGTTCAACTTCTTCACTTCAAAGAAAATAGCAATTTCTTCAAATCAATCCAGTGACTGCATTTTCTTCATCAGAGAACCACTCCAGTAAGTCTGTACTCCACACTCTGAGGATTACTCATATCCTTCATTGTTGGTACCTATTTTGTTCCACAAATCCAGACGATGCAAGTTTTCTGCACAACAGCAGTAGCTTTATTATTGGACAGCCGGCGAGAGTTTCAAAGCGTCTCTAAAGTAGCCGAGTGTCTACTTGCAGAGACTGTTCTTCATGAATCTCTGCCTTACCCACAGAGACAGTATATTTAATAGGAATTAGACAAAGACATATCAGTCACATGGGCAATTGTCATTACATAGTTTAAAGCAGGTAATTATGACCTTACAAAGCTTGATGAATGACGATGTCCTGTGATAACGTGTGATGGATTACAGAAACTGATTATTGTATTGTTCATGATTATGTGTTGATGGGAAGAGATTAAGGCAGAAGGGTTCTTCCTTAAGTAAATGGGGGATTCACTTACCTATGCTAATATGGTGGGGAGGTAACACAATGGGAGCAGGAGGCAGTTTAACAGGGTTGTGCCCAGGGCTCTCAGTCTTGTCTGGAAAGGGCAAATTTCTCTCTGGTGTTATGGGGCAATCCACATGTGTGGCTGCAAGAGATTCTATTTTGAGATCCTGTCAGCCTCCCCCCTTCTGAGGTGTTCTGTCTGTATTGTAAGAGTACAGGCCTTCAGTCGATGAAATAAGGCCTTTGGCAGGGGAATGTTTAACCCTTGAGTCCCCAAGGAGTCCTGAAAGAGAAGCAAAAGGTATGGAACTGGCCCCTCGATGGTATTTTATCTTCCTCATTCTGACCAGGAATCTGTTGACCAGAATTGAATGCAATGATTGACTGTGACCTAACTAGAGCTTTGTCAAGGATCAGCATCTTTCCAATGGGTTTGTTATCATTCCCCCTATTAATAAAGCCCAGCATCCCATTTGTTTTATTCAAAACACTTTATAGAACATAGAACATAGAAAAATACAGCGCAGTACAGGCCCTTCGGCCCTTGATGTTGCGCCGATCCAAGCCCACCTAACCTACACTAGCCCACTATTCTCCATATGCCTATCCAATGCCCGTTTAAATGCCCATAAAGAGGGAGAGTCCACTACTGCTACTGGCAGGGCATTCCATAAACTCACGACTCGCTGAGTAAAGAATCTACCCCTAACATCTGTCCTATACCTACCACCCCTTAATTTAAAGCTATGCCCCCTTGTAATAGCTGACTCCATACGTAGATAAAGGTTCTCATGGTCAACCCTATCTAAACCCCTAATCATCTTGTACACCTCTATCAAGTCACCCCTAAACCTTCTTTTCTCCAATGAAAACAGCCCCAAGTGCCTCAGCCTTTCCTCATATGATCTTCCTACCATACCAGGCAACATCCTGGTAAGCCTCCTCTGCACCCGTTCCAGTGCCTCCACACCCTTCCAAATGTATGGCGACCAAAACTGCACACAATACTCCAGATGTGGCCGCACCAGAGTCTTATACAACTGCAACATGACCTCAGGACTCCGGAACTCAATTCCTCTACCAAGAAAAGCCAGTACGCCATATGCCTTCTTCACAGCACTATTTACCTGGGTGGCAACTTTCAGAGATCTTTGTACATGGACGCCAAGATCCCTCTGCTCATCCACACTACCAAGAATCTGACCATTAGCCCAGTACCCCATCTTGCCAAAGTGAATCACTTCACACTTACCTACATTGAACTCCATTTGCCACCTTTCTGCCTAGCTCTGCAGCTTATCTATATCCCGCTGTAACCTGCCACATCCTTCCTCACTGTCAACAACTCCACCAACTTTCGTATCATTTGCAAACTTGCTCACCCAACCTTCTAGCCCCTCCTCCAGGTCATTTATAAAAATGACAAACAGCAATGGACCCTAAACAGATCCTTGCGGAACACTGCTGGTAACTGCACTCCAAGATGAACCTTTACCATCAACTACTACCGTCTATCTTCTTCCAGCCAGCCAATTCCTAATCCAAACCTCCAACTCACCCTCAATGCCATCCCTCCATATTTTTTGCAGTCCTCTCTCCTTTAATGATTTGTACACATGGTCCCCTATTCCCACTGTCCTGCTCTTTGTGTCTGTGCCAATCAAATATATATTCCCTTTCTACATTGCTTCTCTCAAAATGCATCAACTGACTGTGTGTTCTAAAGAAGCGACATATTCCACTCAATAGACAATAGACAGTAGACAATAGGTGCAGGAGTAAGCCATTCTGCCCTTCGAGCCTGCACCACCATTCAATATGATCATGGCTGATCATCCTTAAGCAGTATCCTGTTCTTGCCTTATCTCCATAACCCTTGATTTCACTATCCTTGAGAGCTCTATCCAACTCTTTTTTAAATGAATCCAGAGACTGGGCCTCCACTGCCGTCTGGGGCAGAGCATTCCACATAGCCACCACTCTCTGGCTGAAGAAGTTTCTCCTCATCTATGTCCTAAATGGTCTCCCACATATTTTTAAGCTATGTCCTCTGCTTCGGCACTCACCCATCAGCGGAAACATGTTTCCTGCTTCCAGAGTGTCCAATCCTTTAACAATCTTATGTGTCTCAATCAGATCCCCTCTCAGTCTTCTAACTCAAGGGCATACAAGCCCAGTCACTGCAGTCTTTCAGCATGAGCTGGTACTGCCATTCCAGGAATTGACCTTGTGATCCTACGCTGCACTCCCTCATAGCCAGAATGTCTTTCCTCAAATTTGGAGACCAGAACTGCACACAGTACTCGAGGTGTGGTCTCACCAGGGCCCTGTACAGCTGCAGAAGCACCTCTTTGCTTCTATACTCAATCCCTCTTGTGATGAAGGCCAGCAAGCTATTAGCCTTCTTCACTACCTGCTGTACCTGCATGCTTACCTTCATTGACTGGCGGACACGAACACCCAGATCTCTTTTTCCTGCCCCTTAACCTAAATTGATTCCATTTAGGTAATAATCTGCCTTCCTGTTCTTGCCACCAAAGTGGATAACCATACATTTATCCACATTAAACTGCATCTGCCATGCATCTGACCACTCACCTAAACTGTCCAGGTCACCCTGTAATCTCCTAACATCCTCCTCACATTTCACCCTGCCACCCAGCTTAGTATCATCAGCAAATTTGCTAATGTTATTACTAATACAATCTTCTATATCACTAATATATATTGTAAAAAGCTGCGGTCCCAGCACTGATCCCTGTGGTACCCCACTGGTCACTGCCTGCCGTTCTGAAATGGAGCCGTTTATCACTACTCTTTGTTTCCCGTCAGCCAACCAACTTTCAATCCAAGTTAGTTCTTTGCCCCCAATACCATGCACCCTAATTTTGCTCACTAACCTCCGATGTGGGACTTTATCAAAAGCTTTCTGAAGGTCCAGGTAGACTACATCTACTGGATCTCCCTCATCCATCTTCAGAGTTACATCCTCAAACAATTCGAGAAGATTAGTCAAGCATGATTTCCCCTTCATAAATCCATGCTGACTCTGACCTATCCTGTTACTACTATCCAGATGTGTCGTAATTTCATCCTTTATGATAGACTCCAGCATCTTTACCACCACTGAGGTCAGACTAACTGGTCTATAATTTCCTGCTTTGTCTCTCCCACCTTTCTTAAAAAGTGGTACAACATTAGCCACCTCCAATCCACTGAAACTGATCCCGAATCTATCGAACTCTGGAAAATAATCACCAATGCATCCATGATTTCTCGAGCCACCTCCTTCAGTACCCTGGGATGTAGGCCATCAGGCCCCAGGGACTTATCAACCTTCAGACCTAACAGTCTCTCCAACACCAATTCCTGGCAAATATAAATTCCCTTCAATTCAGGTCTTTCAGCCACTGTTACCTCAGGGAGATTACTTGTGTCTTCCCCAGTGAACACAGATCTAAAGTACCAATTCAATTCTTCTGCCATTTCTTTGTTCATCCTGTTTCTGTCTTCAAGGGTCCAATTTTAGTCTTAACCATTTTTTTGCTTTCACATACCTAAAAAAGCTTTTACTATCCTCCTTTATATTTTTGGCCAGTTTGCCTTCGTACCTCATTTTTTCTCTGCGTATTTCCTTCTTAGTAATCCTCTGTTGTTCTTTAAAAGCTTCCCAGTCCTCCGTTTTCCCACTTATCTTTGCTGTGTTATAGTTTTTCTCTTTTAACTTTATATGTTTCTTAACTTCCCTTGTCAGCCACGGCCACCCATGCCTCCTCCTAGGATCTTTCTTCCTTTTTGGAATCCTGCATCTTCTTCATTATACACAGAAATATTGTTCCTCCACTGTCATTGTTCCTCCACTGTTATCCCTGAACTTTGGCCAGCTTCTCCCCCATAGCTCCATAGTTCCCTTTATTCAACTGAAATATTGTCACTTCCGATTGTACCCTCTCCCTCTCAAATTGCAGATTGAAGCTTATTGTATTATGGTCACTACTTCCCAATGGCTCCTTCACTTCGAGGTCCCTGATCAATTCTGGTTCGTTGCACAATCCCAGATCCAGAATTGCCTTCTCCCTGGTCGGCTCCAGCACCAGCTGTTCTAAAAATCCATCTTGGAGGCACTCCACAAAGTCTCTTTCTTGAGGTCCAATACCATCCTGATTCTCCCAGTCTACCTGCATGTTGAAATCCCCCAAAACAACTTTGCAACAGGCCATTTTCAGCTCCTGATTCAACTTACATCCGACATCCAGACTACTGTTTGGGGGCCTGTAGATAACTCCCAAGAGGGTCTTTTTACCCTGAGAATTTCTCTGCTCTATCCATACTGACTCGACATCCCCTGATTCTAGGTCCCCCCGCGCAAGGGACTGAATATATTAAAAGTATAAAACTATAATTAGGCCACTTTTTGAGTATTGTGTGCTGTTTTGATCACCATAAAAAGGAGGATGTGGAGGCTTTGGACAGCGTGAAAACAGGTTTACCAGGATGTTGCCTGGATTTGGAGAGGTTGGGAAGACTTGGATTTTTGTCAGGGGTCTGACAGTTTTATATTCAGTCCCCTGACAAAAGAAGGCAAGTATGCCATACAGATCCTTCACCACTTTCAGGGAGCTGTGAACTTGCCGCTGAAGTTCCCTGTGTTCATCAATGCTGCTGAGAGCCCTTCCGTTTCGTGAATACATTCCTCTTGCAATGAGTCTCCCAAAATACATCACCACACACTTGTCTGGATTAAAATTTGTCTCCGTATGGGTTTTCCAACTGATCTCTTTCTTGCTGCATCCTTTGACAACATTCTTCATGATTCACGACTTCATCAATTTGTACCATCTAGAAACTAGCTAATTAAATTGTTTACATTTCCATGCTAATCATTAATATATTTAACAGACAATAGATGTCCCAGTTCTGATCCTTGTGGAACAACACTGGCCACAGACCTCCAGCCAGCAACGTGCTGTAGAAGGAACATATTTCATTTAGTCAGTCAGTCGGAAAGCAATTCGGGTATTGGTGTGGCACTGGATGTACAAGATATTCACAATCCTGGTAAAAACACCCTGGAATAGGTGTTCAGTTCTGTGTACCCTACCTGGGGACTCCCCCAGAACCAAGTATAAAGCAGTAAACATTATCTCCTGCTGTGGAAGGATAACTTGTATTGGTCTGAGTATGAGCACAGAGCAGATTTACTTTAATGATAATTTAACCCCTGAAGACAAAGAACTAGAATAAGTTAAGTAAGTACAAAAAACAATGCATTATGGCACAGGAAGGGGCCCATCAAATCCAAGCTGGCTCTCTGTGCAGAATCCCATATTCTCGTTGTCCATCTGTCCCCAAAACCCTGCAAGTTTATTTCCCTCTGATGTGATATAATTGTATTCTTTAATCATTGATCATCTCTACTTTCACCACTATTACAGGCAGCATGTTCTGCATATTTCCAGCCAATACAGTCAGTGGGAACACTTGCTCATCTCCCACTTTCTCAAAACGTTACAGCTGATCTTAAATCTTGTGCCATCCCCAATCGAATACAGTTTTTTAAAATTGTCTGTTCTATCTAGATCTGTTCATACTCTTATCCATTTTAATCAATAAGAATATATTCAACTTGATTTCTTCAAAGAAAATTGCAATTTTTCTAAATCAATCCAGTGACTGCATTTTCTTCATCAGTGAACCACTCCACTAAGTCTGTACTCCACACTCTGAAGATCCCTCATATCCTTCCTGACCAGGAATCTATTGACCAGAATTGAATATAATGATTGACTGTGACCTAACCAGTCCAAGAAATTGTTTCCATGAATTTGTTCTCATTCCCTTTATTAATGAAGCCCAGGGTCCCATATGTTTTGATCAAAGCTCATTGATTATGTCCTCTCTCCTTTAAAGGTTTGTACACATTGTCCCCCAGTCCCTCAGTCTTTATTCTTTGTGTCTGGGCCGTTCAAATATATACCCCCTTTCTACATTCCTTCTCTCAAAATGCATCAACTTACTGTGTGTTCTAAAAAAATATTAACGCTCGCTCCACACGTTCTACCCCCTGGAAAACAGACCAGTACAGCACCAGAATAATCGTCCCACCATGTGTGTGCGGGCCATGATGCCATTCCAAACTAATTCCATCTGCCTGTACATCATCCATATCCCTGCCAACCCACGCCTGCTTATGTGAGTGTCCAAATACCTCTTAAATGTTGTGATTGTTTCTGCTTTTGACACCTCCCAGGAGAGTGCATTCTGGTCATCTACCACCTTTTGCATAAGAAAATTGCCTGACACAACTCCCTTTAAAAGTTCACATGTTGTTGGAAATGCTCAGCAGGTCTTGCAGCATCTGTGAAGAAAAAAATACGTGAATGTTTCGGGTCCATCCTCAGAAACATGAACTCTGATTTCTCTTCACAGACGCTGCCATACCTGCTCAGCATTTCCAGAAACTTCTGTTTTTGTTTCTGATTTACAGCATCTACTGTTCTTTCAGTTTTTATTTTATTTAAACTTGCTCCCTCTCCCCTTAAATCTAGAATTTGTCATTTCCACCTTGGAAAAAAGATTCAGATTATTCACTCTATCTGTGCCTGTCGGGTCACCCAGCAGCCACCGACTTTCCCAAGACATCAATTCAAGTTTTTCCAGCCTCTCCCATTCCAGGCAATGTCCTGGTAAACCTGTTTTCACCCTCTCCAAAGCCTCCACATCCTCCTTATAATGCGGTGATCAAAACAGCACAAAGGTGGCCTAACTACAGTTTTATATTCAGTCTCCTCACAAGCCTGCCATCCACCTCCTTCACCACTTTCAGGGAGCTGTGAACTTGCACCTGAAGATCTCTCTCTCTATCAAAGCTGCTTCGGGCCCTTCCATTTAGTGTATACATTCCTCTTACAATGAGCCTCCCAAAATACATCACCTCACACTTGTCTGAATTAAAATCTATCCGCATAACTTTCCAACTGATCTCGTCCTTGATGTTTCCTTTCACAACATACTTCACGGTTCACAACTTCCTCACTTTGTGCCATCTACAAACTTGCTAATTAAATTGTTTACACTTTCAGGCTAATCATTGATAAATGTTGCAAACAGCAGATGTCCCAGTTCTGCTCCTTGTGGAACAGAGGTACTGGCCACAGCCCTCCAGCCAGCAACATGCCCCTGCACAGCTGTTGCTGGGAGAAATATCGAAGAGGAGCCTTGAGTTCTGTGTTGAGCAGCACGACCAATGTTTATTCAGAGCTCCTTACTAATGCATGATGGGAGAGTTCCCTCTCTGGAACGCTGTGGCTCCCCCAGCCAAGTCCAGCATTTTGATGTACTTCCTTCATCCGTTCCAGGAATATTTTCCCCCTGATCCGATCCCCTGGGTTCAGGATGTCAGCTGGGATGTTTATGAGCTCCCTTTCCCAATTTCTGATTCTCTATCCTTCTGCAAATTCCCCTCTCAGCTCATGCAGTTGCTTTGCCAGTTCTTTCACAAACTCTCTCCTTGCCATTGCACATCTCCAGCCCTCCCACTACCACACCCTCTGGCAGCTGCATAGTCCGTCCAGTCACGAATTCAAAGGGGAACTGCCCCATTCCCTTTGCTGGGGTTGACCTCAGTTTCATTAGGTTGGTGGGGAGTACTCTAACCCATCCCTGGCTGTCTCTGTCAGGGCCTTAATCAGACTAGCTGTCAGTGTCTGCTTCATTCCTTCTGCTGTCCCTGAGCTCTGGGGATGGGATGGGGGATGGGATTTCTGTTCAGTACCAAACAGGGCACATAGCTGTTTAACTAGGTTCCCTGTAACATGTGTCCCTTGGTCAGAATCTGCAGGGGAATGCTTCCACCCACTGAGTAAACCTGCTTATTAAGACCCAGCAGGATTTCTTTCCCTGGGATTGGGATGGGGGTATGTGTAAAATCCATCCATAATTGTTCCCATGGGCCCCTGGGTCCCTGCTGCTGCCTCCATTTTGTCCTGATTGTTTTCCCTGGCTCACATTGTGCACAGACTACACCCCTTCGACAAAACCTTGCTGTATCTCTCCCTGTTCCAGGCCACCCCTGTAGTGGGTCATCTGATATTGCATTGTATCCTGCCCAAGATGGACCTGCCCATGATATATTTTTAATAATGTTTGTCTTATACCGTGTGGTGGCACTGCTGGATCATCCAGACTCTGTCTTGTCCTATTACTGCACCCCCCCCCTTTTTCCCATTCCTCTTTCTCCTGTTGTGGGGCTATTTCTGGGAATGTCTTCAACTTTCCTTTCTCGCTTCTGTTGCGACTGCCACTTCCCCAAATGTCTGCACTGTTTCAGTCAGTATTTCACCTGCCTTACTCACATACTCACTGCCCCATTGTTGTGCAGTTTCTACTTTCCTGTGAGCTCTAATCTTCATTATTGCTGCTTCACTGGGAATGTTAGCTGCTTCCACTAACTCTCTGACCTGTTCCTCATGCTCTATGTGGCCCCCAGACAGGGTGATATTCCGTCACCGAGCCCAGGCCAACACATGGTCATCAACAATACCAAAGGCATGCTGACTGTCTGTGCATATGCTGACTCCCTGACCCCTGGCTAATGTCAGTGCTTCTGTCAGGGCTTGTGATGGTTCTACTATTTCTGGATAATTCTCCACATAAGTCCTCCAATAATTAAACAATCCTAAAGTTTACCTTAACCCCTTCACAGTGTGTGCACATGGATAGTTTTAAGATCATGGTCTTTCATTCTGCTGGGACTCTCCCCTCTCCCTTCCTGATGTGATCTCCCTGATATGATGTCCCAGGTACGTCTCTCCCTACCTTCCCAGTTGCACTCTCTGTGGGTTAATTTTAAGTCCGTCCTGGCTGACCTGACCCAATAGTCTGTTTAATATCCAGATATGTTCCTTCTCACTGACTGAGGTAATGAGGTGTTGGTAAGATCAATGTGACTAACTCCATCAGCCATACATCGGTGGGATATACTGGAATATTGAGGGATCCTTGAGGTAACTGGATCCAGGTGTACTGTTTTCCTTCGACAGTAAACACCAGCTTATTCTGGCATTCTGGGTACACAGGTACGGATTGGAACCCAGTCACAATATCAAGAGCTGAGACTGCATCCTGTTGTGATTTCAATCCATTAAATATCGCGGCGAGGTTGGCTATTGTAGGTTATTCTTTATTGGCAGGGAGGTACAATCAATAGTGAGGTGGGATGAACCATCCGGATTCCGTGAATTAGTCCGGGATACTATCGGTCTGACTATTCCCTGCTTCTCTCAATCTATCACTGTCACATTTACTGCCTCCTCGCCCCAGCTTTAATGGGATCCTGTTTGTACGGGGAGTGAGAGGGCCCTCTATCTTTACAGGACCTACAGATAATAACGCACATTCCTGTTTGAGTTACCCACACCGCTGAGAGGGTCCTAACTATAACTCCCCAGATTCCCTGACTGTCCCAGTCTCCCTGCAATGCAGCTACTCTGGAGATGTCGCCTCTCCTTTCCTTCCTATCTCAGTCCTGGCCGGAGCGTCCCCATGTTATATTTCGGGTCCCAACATCAATAATTGCTTCTAACTGTTCTAAAATGGTAACTCCCAGAGTGGTCCCTTCCTCAGTTTCACACTCCCATATCTGAATACATTTTGTCATATCCGTGATCTGCATCGGGACAGGTTCGCTTCATCTAGCTTCCTCGGTTCCCCTTCCGACTGCTCCTTTTTTATAGTTGCAGGGAGTAGGGGTAAACCCATATCCGTAACTGACGTGGATGCTCCTGTATTAACATCATGTGCTGTTGGTCCCAAACAGCACATCAAGAAACGTTCCTGGGCTATGCATGTGCAGACGTGAACACAGGCCACACACAATGTGAACATTTATCTCCCTCTCTCTGGCTATGTCCCTGGGCTATGTGCCCTTTCCTGCTTCCCTTGTAACATTGTGGATCTGGTTCCCCTCCCTGTACTGCAGCTATTCCCCTGTGTTTCTGAGATTGCCTCAGTTGTCATGGCACTATTCAGAGTGTGGTTAGAATTATCTCCCACTGGGAGTCCCATGTTTATAATTACAGTTAAATAGGGTCCCATGTCATCTTTAAAATACATCAAACCTATTTCATCATCACAGGTTGGGGTTTGGTAATCCCCCATGGTCCTTACACACCTCAGGCTTCCTCTCTGTATGATCCTCAATATTACCCTTGGGTCCCTGAGTCACCAAAGTTATTTTAGCCCATTCAGCCTGTCCCCTCCCCAGTGTGTCGCTGCAATATCTGTAAATGCCTGGAGGCACTGATCAGCTGTGCACTGGGGGGAACAGGCTCACACCCCCACCCTCTCATTGCAGGGACAGGTTCTGCTGTACACATCAGGGCATCTTGGCCTGAAAGATCTTGGCCTTACATCATCTTTGGTGAGACTGTGTACCTCAACTAATTCATCCATATTCTCCCAATAAGGCCCATTATTACCATTTCTCCATCAGGCTGGGTGGTCATTCACCAACATCTGTCGTTCAGCCGGGTAAACGGTTCAGGTTTAGTTTCTGTCAGTTCCCTTTGTTGCTCCCTACTCTCTGTCCAAGTTTGAGCTTTGATGCCCAGCGGTGCCAGAGACACTGCCTTCTGGGCCTGACAGGGCGGTGGGTCATCCCACCCATTGCCGTCCCTCTGACCATACGTGGGCGCTTTGTCGTCTAACCTGTTCCAGTCAGTGTCACCATCCTCACTGCCTACTGAGGAGAGCGGGGCACTAGGTTCCTCCCCCACTGTAACTACCACCTGGCCCTTTGGCTTTAAGGCCTCACGTCTGAGAGCCACCACCTTCACTTGTTCCTGTTTCCCAGAATAATGTAACATTCCGTCATTCCTGGAATAACACAGAACAAAATGTGAATTTGGTTCAACGTGAAACATTAATAATTTGACATTCACTTTACATATCTATAGATGTGAGAATTGTACTGTGATTATTTAAGTGAATTTAATGTGGTCATACAATGGAAATAACCCTGATAATCAACGACAATGAATGAACTGAATAATATGTGATTATTTGTACCAGTTCTTGCATTGAAAATTCGACATCATTTTAATGCTTGTCACCCATTACACCATGGGGCATTATTATTAGGGAATAAAGTAATGGAAGGATATCAGAGAAAACAAATAGATTTTAATTTTAGCTTCACTGCAATAATGAACCAAAACAATATTTCGAAACATGGTTGAACTACATAACAATGTTCCCAGTGTCATTACTGACTTGAGAACTATTTTAGTTTGCAAATTTCTTTGCACTAAGAATAATTGGAAATGAATTGTGATTATGAACTGACCATTTAAAATATATTTTAAAGAGAATAACCAGATATATTTTTTGGAGTAAATTAAGAATGGAAATAAATATGTATCCATTGGTATTAATAGTTTTAAAATGTTTAGAAGTTGACTGGGATTATTTGATTGAGAGAGGCTGCATGATTATAAAGATTAATTCACCTTTTTCATTGGTTGGTTTCACTAGAACCTGTTGTGGTCTAAGCTCTTGTTGTGTGCAATGGACTGTCACTGATAGCTTAATTAACCGACAGGTCTCAGTTCAGGTTTCCTTTGTCTGTAAGTCAGTCTGTAAGTGAGCGACACACCTGCCTTTCTGAGGGGCAACAGAGATTCTTTTCAAAGGAAATGAAGTGGCAGTTCTCACTGAGAATGGTTTCTCCCACACACCATCAACAGGGAAGGGTTTGTCTAAAGAATTCCAATCTCTCTCCATAAATCTGATGGTATCTGTTTTTGTCAGTTTGTGGAGGATTCAGCCCCTTTGTTCTGAGCTGTTTTTATACAAGCAGTTGGTTCATTATGTCTTTGCCAAGAATGTTGTTTATTTTCCCCTTTTACTGTGATTCTGCAGGTTAGAATATTCTGAGAGTCAATAATGTTCACTAACTGAACATTGAATGGTTTTGACTCTAAAAGAGCAGTGGCCTTGTTTGCAGCTAATTATTCACTTTTTTTATTTTGTGGTTGTGTTGAATGTTACAGAAACAGGCTCTGAGCAATGTTTCCATTCACTTGTGTTGGAGTCACTGACAGCCACGTGGTCAGTTAGCTTCAGGCTGATGGATCAGTATCTCTGTCCTATTAGATGGTGGTCACTTGCTCAGTTTCCGATGGCTCACCTCAGTGTCAGTCCTTGGATCATGTGGGAAAGAAGCAGAAGGTGACCATTCGGCCCCTCGAGCCTGTTCCATCGTTCAATAAGACCAGGCCTGATCTGTTTGTGATTTGTATTCCATCTCCCCCCAACATCCCTTAACAAGAATCTATCAACCTGTGTCTTAAAATACTCAGTGAGCCCACCTTCTGGGGCAGAGAGGTCCAAAGTTGCACTGCCCTCTGATTGGAAACAAGTCTCCTCATCTCTGTCCTGAAAGGGTGAACACAATTTTAAAGCAGTTCCCTCTCGTTCAGGAATGGCCCACAAGAGGAAACTTCCTTTCCACATCCTCCTTATCAAACCATTCAGGATCTTAGACACTTCAGTGACGTCACCCCTCACTCTCCCAAACTCCAGCTGAAACAAACCCAGCCTGTCCAACCGATCCGCATTTTATTTCTGTCATGCCGGGTGTGAGTGGGGATGAAATGTTATGTTTATTATGCAGTAAATGTGTTGCTTCACTCTGCTGTGTCTGAGAGTCAACATGAGCCATCCTCGCATTCCTGTCTCACTGTTGTACATATATCTTACATCACTGTCGTGTTTCCACCTCCCTCCCTCCCTCCCTCCCTCGAACCAAAAAAGGAGAGAGATCGAGAAAATCTGTCAGAAAATTGGTTGTCACCTAAATGGTACTGAGTCTGATTGTAGAGATTGCATTGTAATTGTAGTAACCAGTTAATAAAAATTTACTGACAAGACATTTTGAGAGGGGCTGCTGTGTTGGTGGTGGCAGTGCTGCTGGTTGGTATAAGTGAGGGCTGGGGTGAATACTTGGCTTTGGTGAGAAAGGTGAGCATGGGAAAGGCAAGGTGAGATTCTTTTGTCTTCCTCAATAAGAAGAGGCAGAGATGGCAGTTCGGACAGTGTGGAGCTGTTTTAATCTTGCAGGCATTCTTTTTTTTAATATTCATTTTCTGTGATGTGAGTGTCACTGGCTTGGCCAGCATTGATAGCCCATCCCTCTGAATAGTTCCAGAGTTGTAGAGGAAAGGATAGCAAAGATGATTCTCGATAGGAGTGAGAGAGACAGGGTAGTTCTCATGGGGCACTTCAACTTTCCAAATATTGACTGGAAACACGATAGTACCAGTACTATAGATGGGTCCGTTTTTGTCCAGTGTGTGCAGGAGGGCTTCCTGACACAGTATGTAGACAGGCCAATAAGGGGTGAAGACATATTAGATTTGGTCCTGGGTAATGAGCCCGGCCAGGTGTTAGACTTGGAAGGAGGTGAGCACTTTGGTGATAGCGATCACAATTCTGTTCTGTTTACTTTAGTGATAGAAAGGGATAGATGTATACCACTGGGCAAGAGTTACAGCTGGGGGAAAGGCAATTACCATGCGATTAGGCAAGGTTTAGGAAGCGTAGGATGGGGAAGGAAACTGCAGGGGATGGGCACATTAGAAATGTGGAGCTTATTCAAGGAAAAGCTCCTGTGTGTCCTAGATAAGTATGTACCTGTCAGGGAGGGAGGAAGCTGTAGAGCGCAAGAGCCGTGGTTTATGAAGGAAGTGGAATCTCTGGTCAAGAGGAAGGAGAAGGCTTAAGTTAGGATGAGATGTGAAGGCTCAGGTAGGGCACTTGAGGGTTACATGGTAGACAGGAAAGACCTAAAGAGAGAGCTCGACAGAGCCAGGCAGAGACATGAGAAGTTGTTGGCGGATAGGATCATGGTAAACCCTAAGGCTTTCTATAGGTATTTAAGGAAGAAAAGAATGACAAGAGTAAGATTAGGGTCAATCAAGGATAGGAGTGGGAAGTTGTGTGTGGAGTCAGAGGAGATAGGGGAAGCACTGAATGAATATTTTTCGACAGTATTCACTCTAGAAAATGACAGTGTTGTCGAGGAGATTACTGAGATACAGGCTACTAGACCAGTTGGGATTGAGGTTCACAAGGAAGAGGTATTAGAAATCCTGCAGAATGTGAAAATAGATAAATCTACTGGGCCTGATGGGATTTGTCCTAGGATTCTCTGGGAAGCCAGGTAGGAGATTGCCGAGCCTTTTATATTGATCTTTAAATCGTCATTGTCTACAGGAATAGTGCCAGAAGACTGGAGGATAGCAAATGTGGTTCTCCTGTTCAAGAAGGGGTGTAGAGACAGCCCAGGTAATTATAGACCAGTGAGCCTTACTTCAGTTGTTGGAAAAGTTATAAGAGGTAGGATTTATAATCATCGAGAAAAGAATAATTTGATTAGGGATAGTCTGCACGGTTTTGTGAAGGGTAGGTCGTGCCTCACAAATCTTATTGAGTTCTTTGAGAAGGTGACCAAACAGGTAGATGAGAGTAAATCGGTTGACGTGGTGTATATAGATTTCAGCAAGGCATTTGATAAGGTTTCCCACAGTAGGCTATTGTACAAAATCTTCGAGTAAAAAATGAGGTCTGCAGATGCTGGAGATCACAGCTGCAAATGTGTTGCTGGTCAAAGCACAGCAGGCCAGGCAGCATCTCAGGAATAGAGAATTCGACGTTTCGAGCATAAGCCCTTCATCAGGAATAAGAGAGAGAGAGCCAAGCAGGCTAAGATAAAAGGTAGGGAGGAGGGACTAGGGGGAGGGGCGATGGAGGTGGGATAGGTGGAAGGAGGTCAAGGTGAGGGTGATAGGCCGGAGTGGGGTGGGGGCGGAGAGGTCAGGAAGAGGATTGCAGGTTAGGAGGGCGGTGCTGAGTTGAGGGAACCGACTGAGACAAGGTGGGGGGAGGGGAAATGAGGAAGCTGGAGAAATCTGAATTGGTGATGAGGTCCTGGATGGTCTGGGAGATGATGGTTTGGTGGTGGGAGGTGGGGTCGTGGTCAAGGGGGCGATAAGAGGAGGCGTCCGCGAGTTGGCGTTTGGCTTCAGCGGTATACAGGTCAGTGCGCCAAACTACTACCGCGCCTCCCTTGTCTGCGGGTTTGATGGTGAGGTTGGGATTGGAGCGGAGGGAGTGGAGGGCTGCACGTTCTGAGGGTGAGAGGTTGGAGTGGGTGAGAGGGGTGGACAGGTTGAGTCGGATCTCCCATCCACCGCCTCCAACCTCATAGTCCCACAACCCCGCACCGCCCGTTTCTACCTCCTGCCCAAAATCCACAAACCTGCCTGCCCCGGGCGACCCATTGTCTCAGCCTGCTCCTGCCCCACCGAACTCATCTCCCAATACCTCGACACGGTCCTGTCCCCTTTAGTCCAAGAACTCCCCACCTACGTTCGGGACACCACCCACGCCCTCCACCTCCTCCAGGATTTTCGCTTCCCCGGTCCCCAACGCCTTATTTTCACTATGGACATCCAGTCCCTGTACACCTCCATCCCCCATCACGAAGGACTCAAAGCCCTCCGCTTCTTCCTTTCCCGCCGCACCAACCAGTACCCTTCCACTGACACCCTCCTTCGACTGACTAAACTGGTCCTCACCCTGAATAACTTCTCTTTTCAATCCTCCCACTTCCTCCAAACTAAAGGAGTTGCCATGGGCACCCGCATGGGCCACAGCTATGCCTGCCTCTTCGTAGGATATGTGGAACAGTCCATCTTCCGCAACTACACTGGCACCACCCCCCACCTTTTCCTCCGCTACATCGATGACTGTATCGGCGCTGCCTCGTGCTCCCACGAGGAGGTTGAACAGTTCACCAACTTTACTAACACCTTCCAGCCCGACCTGAAATTCACCTGGACCGTCTCAGACTCCTCCCTCCCCTTCCTAGACCTTTCCATTTCTATCTCGGGCGACCGACTCAACACAGACATCTATTATAAACCGACTGACTCCCACAGCTACCTGGACTACACCTCCTCCCACCCTGCCCCCTGTAAAAACGCCATCCCATTTTCCCAATTCCTTCGTCTCCGCCGCATCTGCTCCCAGGAGGACCAATTCCAACACCGCACAGCCCAGATGGCCTCCTTCTTCAAGGACCGCAGATTCCCCCCAGACGTGATCGACGATGCCCTCCACAGCATCTCCTCCACTTCCCGCTCCTCCGCCCTTGAGCCCCGCTCCTCCAACCGCCACCAAGACAGAACCCCACTGGTTCTCACCTACCACCCCACCAACCTCCGCATACAACGTATCATCCGCCGCCATTTCCGCCACCTCCAAACGGACCCCACCACCAAGGATATATTTCCCTCCCCTCCCCATCAGCGTTCCGCAAGGACCACTCCCTTCGTGACTCCCTCGTCAGATCCACACCCCCCACCAACCCAACCTCCACCCCCGGCACCTTCCCCTGCAACCGCAGGAAATGTAAAACTTGCGCCCACACCTCCACACTCACTTCCCTCCAAGGCCCCTAGGGATCCTTCCATATCCGCCACAAGTTCACCTGTACCTCCACACACATCATCTATTGCATCCGCTGCACCCGATGTGGCCTCCTCTATATTGGTGAGACAGGCCGCTTACTTGCGGAACGCTTCAGAGAACACCTCCGGGCCGCCCGAACCAACCAACCCAATCACCCCGTGGCTCAACACTTTAACTCTCCCTCCCACTCCACCGAGGACATGCAGGTCCTTGGACTCCTCCACCGGCAGAACACAACTACACGACGGCTGGAGGAGGAGCGCCTCATCTTCCGCCTGGGAACCTCCAACCACAAGGTATGAATCCAGATTTCTCCAGCTTCCTCATTTCCCCTCCCCCCACCTTGTCTCAGTCGGTTCCCTCAACTCAGCACCGCCCTCCTAACCTGCAATCCTCTTCCTGACCTCTCCGCCCCCACCCCACTCCGGCCTGTCACCCTCACCTTGACCTCCTTCCACCTATCCCACCTCCATCGCCCCTCCCCCTAGTCCCTCCTCCCTACCTTTTATCTTAGCCTGCTTGGCTCTCTCTCTCTTATTCCTGATGAAGGGCTTATGCTCGAAACGTCGAATTCTCTATTCCTGAGATGCTGCCTGGCCTGCTGTGCTTTGACCAGCAACACATTTGCAGTTGCTATTGTACAAAATGCAGAGGAATGGGATTGTGGGAGATTTAGCAGTTTGGATCAGTAATTGGCTTACTGAAGGAAGACAGAGGGTGGTGGTTGTTGGGAAATGTTCATCCTGGAGTCCAGTTACCAGTGATGTACTGCAAGGGTTGGTGTTGGGTCCACTGCTGTTTGTCATTTTTATAAACGACCTGGATGAGGATGTAGAAGGGTGGGTTAGTAAATTTGCAGATGACACTAAGGTCAGTGGAGTTGTGGATAGTGACGAAGGATGTTGTAGTTACAGAGAGACATAGATAAGCTGCAGAGCTGGGCTGAGAGGTGGCAAATGGAGTTTAATGCGGACAAGTCTGAGGTGATTCACTTTGGTCAGAGTAACCGGAATGCAAAGTACTGGAATAATGGTAAGATTCTTGGTAGTGTAGATGAGCAGAGAGATCTCGGTGTCCAGGTGCACAGATCCTTGAAAGTTGCCACCCAGGTTGACAGGTTGTTAAGAAGGCATACAGTGTTTTAGCTTTTATTAATAGAGGGATCGAGTTCTGGAACCATGGGGTTATGCTGCAGCTGTACAAAACTCTGGTGCGGCTGCACTTGAAGTATTGTGTACAGTTCTGGTCACCCCATTATAAGACGGATGTGGAAGCTTTGGAAAGGGTGCAGAGCAGATTTACTCGGATGTTGCCTGGTATGGAGGGAAGGTCTTACGAGGAAAGGCTGAGGGACGTGAGGCTGTTTTCGTTAGTGAGAAGAAGGTTGAGAGGTGACTTAATAGAGACATATAAGATAATCAGAGGGTTAGGCAGGGTGGAAGGGAGAACCTTTTTCCAAGTATGGTGATGGCGAGTATGAGGGGGCATAGCTTTAACTTTAGGAGTGATAGATATAGGACAGATGTCAGAGGTAGTCTCTTTACTCAGAGAGTAGGAAGGGGATGGAATGCTTTTCCTGCAACGATAGTAGATTCGCCAACTTTAAGTACATTTAAGTCATCATTGGACAAGCATATGGACGTGCATGGAATAGTATAGGTTAGATGGGCTTCAGATTGGTATGACAGGTCGCCACAACATTGAGGGCCAAAGGGCCTGGACTGCAATGTAATGTTCTATGTTCTAATCCTTGGCACAACATCATCAGCTGCAGGGCCTGTTCCATGCTGTACGTTTCGATGTTCTATGTTCTGTAAGTCCAGATAATCCTCTTAGACCACAGCACTCCCTCAGTACTGACTGTCTGACATTGCTGTGTCCCCTCAGTACTGACCCTCTGGCAGTGGTGCATTCTGTCAGTCCTAACCTCTGACAGTGCAGCGCTCCCTCAATACTGATCCTCTGACAATGGAGTGCACATTCAGTCCTGACCTTCTGACAGTGCAGCGCTCCAGCAGTACTGACCCTCCAACAGTGAGGCACTCCCTCAGTACTGACACTCTCTCAGTACTGACTAATTCAAACAGTAGTACTCACTCAGTACTGACCCTATGACAGTGCAGCACTCCCTCAGTACTGACCCACTGACAGTATGGAGCTCTGTCATCATTGATCCTCTGACAGATCCCTCAGTAATAAACTGCTGACATGCGACACACCCACAGTACTGACCGTCTGATAGTGCATCACTCACTCAGTACTGACCCTTTGATAGTGCTGCACTACCTGAGTGCTGTCCTTCCGACAGTGCGGCCCTCCCTCACAACTACACTCCTGACAGTGCGGCCCTCCCTCAGTACTAAACTCCTGACAGTGTGGCACTCCCTCAGAACTAAACTCCTGACAGTGCGGCCCTCCCTCAGTACTAAACTCCTGACAGTGCAGCCCTCCCTCAGTACTAAACTCCTGACAGTGCGGCCCTCCCTCACAACTACACTCCTGACAGTGCGGCCCTCCCTCAGTACTAAACTCCTGACAGTGCGGCCCTCCCTCAGTACTAAACTCCTGACAGTGCAGCCCTCCCTCAGTACTAAACTCCTGACAGTGCGGCCCTCCCTCACAACTAAACTCCTGAAAGTGCAGCCCTCCCTCAGTACTAAACTCCTGACAGTGCGGCCCTCCCTCAGTACTAAACTCCTGGCAGTGCGGCCCTCCCTCAGTACTAAACTCCTGACAGTGCAGCCCTCCCTCAGTACTAAACTCCTGACAGTGCAGCCCTCCCTCAGAACTAAACTCCTGTCAGTGCGGCCCTCCCTCAGTACTAAATTCCTGACAGTGCGAACCTCCCTCAGTACTAAACTCCCGACAGTGCGGCCCTCCCTCAGAACTAAACTCCTGACAGTGCGGCCCTCCCTCAGTACTAAACTCCTGACAGTGCGGCCCTCCCTCAGTACTAAACTCCTGACAGTGGTGCCCTCTCTCAGTACTAAACTCCTGACAGTGCCGCCCTCCCTCAGAACTAAACTCCTGACAGTGCGGCCCTCCCTCAGAACTAAACTCCTGACAGTGCAGCCCTCCCTCAGTACTAAATTCCTGACAGTGCAGCTATCACTCAGTGCTGACACTCCAACAGTGCGGCATTCCATCAGTACTGACACCGACAGTGCGGCAACTCCCTCTGTCCTGCACCTCTGACAGTGCAGCACTCACTCAGTACGATCACTCTGACAGTGCAGCACTCCCTCAGTACTGAACCTCTGACAGTGCAGCACTCCCTCAGCACTCATGCTACGACAGTGTTGTTCTCCCTCAGTAATAACTCTTCAACAGTGCAGTGCTCATTTTGTACTGATCCTTTGACAGTTTAGCACTCCCTCAGTACTGACCTCTGACAGTGTAACATTCCCTCAATACTGATCCTCTGGCAATGTGGTACTCCCTCAGTACTGACCCACTGACAGTGTAACATTCTCTCAATACTGATCCTCTGGCAATGTGGTGCTCCCTCAGTACTGACCTCTGACAGTGTAACATTCCCTCAATACTGATCCTCTGGCAATGCGGTACTCCCTCAGTACTGACACTCTGACAGTGCAACACTCCCTCAGTACTGATCCTCTGACAGTACAGCACTCCCTCAGTACTGACCCTCTGACAGTGCAGCACTCCCTCAGTACTGACCCTCTGACAGTGCAGCACTCCCTCAGTACTGACCCTCTGACAGTGCAGCACTCCCTCAGTACTGACCCTCTGACAGTGCAACACTCCCTCAGTACTGATCCTCTGACAGTACAGCACTCCCTCAGTACTGACCCTCTGACAGTGCAGCACTCCCTCAGTTCTGACCCTCTGACAGTGCAGCACTCCCTCAGTACTGACACCCTGACAGTGTGCACTCCCTCAGTACTGAACATCTGACAGTACAGCACTCCCTCAGTATTGACCCTCTGACAGTGCAGCACTCCCTCAGTACTGACCCTCTGATAGTGCAGCACTCCCTCAGTACTGACCCTCTGACAGTGTGCATTCCCTCAGTACTGAACCTCTGACAGTACAGCACTCCCTCAGTACTGACCCTCTGACAGTGCAGCACTCCCTCAGTACTGATCCTCTGACAGTGCAGCACTCCCTCAGTACTGACTCTCTGACAGTGCAGCACTCCCTCGTTACTGTTCTGCTGACAATGCAGCACTCCATCCTAACTGACCCTCTGACAGTACAGCAATCCTTCAGTATTGACAATCCGACAGTGCAGCTTTTCTTCAGTACAGATCCTCTGACAGTGCAATACTAACGTATCACTGACCCTCCAACGGTGTGGCACTCCCTCAGTACTGACCGTTTTTTTCTCTTTCTTAATGTTTTGTGGAAATATGGAGACATTGCATTTGCAGATTCTGAGAAAGCATGAGAGAGACACACAATCCAAGCCTTGTCTGAAACTTTGCAACAATCTATTCAGAGAGATGCACAGCATGGAAACAGACCCTTCGGCCCAACTTATTCATGCCAACCAGATATCCAACTTAATTTAGTTCCATTTGCTAGCACTTGGCTGATATCCCTCTAAACCCTTCCTATTCACATATTCATCCTGATGCCTTTTAAATGTCGCAATTGTACCAGCCCCCACCATATCCTCTTGCAGCTAACTGCATGCCCTTGAATAAGTGTTCAAACATTCATAGCGACGATGCAATCTCAAACAAACACTAACCTACGAAATGCTATCACTGTCATTTTCACCCCATCCTTTGGTTCCCTGTTACGCTGATTTAAACAGAGGTAAAGAAACAGTCTTAGTGACCATCCACCGTCACCTTGTAATAAAAGTTACTTGCAAATTTCACTTGCATGAGATTACCACACCATCCAGTTGCCTGGAAGGTGGGGGTGAGCTGTATTCTCCTGCTATAGCCCTTGGTGTCCCACGTTGATGTTAGGGAGGGAACTCCAAGATTTTGACCTGAACCATGTAAAGAGCTCTCTTACTGGAGTGCCTTTTTAAAGTTGGGAAGTTATTATAGACCAGGAGGACCCGGGAGCTGCTGTCTTGTCAGAGAGAGGGGACTGGTGGGTCACATGCCTCAGGTGAGGGGTGAGGTTGAGAAGTTGGGGCCTTCATGGTAATTTCAGACATGATAGAAATTGAGCTGAAAATGTGTTGCTGGAAAAGCGCAGCAGGTCAGGCAGCATCCAAGGAACAGGAGATTCGACGTTTCGGGCATAAGCCCTTCTTCAGGAATCAGATTCCTGAAGAAGGCCTTATGCCCGAAACGTCGAATCTCCTGTTCCTTGGATGCTGCCTGACCTGCTGCGCTTTTCCAGCAACACATTTTCAGCTCTGATCTCTAGCATCTGCAGTACTCACTTTCTCCTCCATGATAGAAATTGAGCCAACAATGTTGGTATCACTAACCAGTTAGCTGAGGTAACTGAGACCCCACTTTGAAGCAGAGGAATTCAATCCCTATAATAGAGCAAGCTTGGGAATTCAACACTAAACTCAACTTGTACGGACGCACTGGAAACCTGAACCATCAATACAGAGATTGCTGAAGAAGCTAAGCATGTCCGGCAGCATCTGTGAAGGGAGAGAGAGAGAGAGTTCACCTTTCAATCCAGTGATTTCTGTGGAAACGTTCCTTCAGAACAGACCGTTTTGAGGAAGGGTCACTTGAAATGCGAATTGTTCCTCTCTCTCTTCACCGTTGCTGTCTGATCTGCTGAATTTCCCCAGCAATCTGTGCGGGTGTTTGCTTGAGAATTTGATCTGACCCAATCAAACATGTGTCACTGAGCAACTCAGTCTGTGTTCATGCCCTGAGGTTGCTTCTGTTGAAAGTTGACAAACAGGTTTAAGGCTTTTAGGAGAAAATGAGGACTGCAGATGCTGGAGATCAGAGCTGACAATGTATTGCTGGAAAAGCGCAGCAGGTCAGGCAGCATCCAAGGAGCAGGAGAATCGATATTTCTGTCAACTCTCCTGCTCCTTGGATGCTGCCTGACCTGCTGCACTTTTCAAGCAACACATTTTCAGCTCAGGTTCAAGCATTTGTAAGGCATTGTATTTGTAGGGTGGGGGTGCAGGGGGGAACAGATAAAGATTTACGGCACTTCACAAAGATCCTTATCAATGTAACTTTATGATGTTAATTAAGAAGGAACAGCTCAGATCTAACATTTCAGTTACTCAGCCAAGAGAAGTTTATATGTCATCATAAAGACTTGTTGTAAAGACTGTACAGAACCGAACTTTAGTTACTATGTTTGTACATAATTTTTTTTGTGAATAAAGTCTCTGTTTGAAATGAATATAAATATTTTTTAGCATCTTGAGCTTGTGGAGGCATTGTCCTTTTCCCTAATCTTTCTTAAATAAACGCTAGACAGGTTAGATACTCCCCGGGTATAGACATCAAACGGTCATCAATGGGGCGGAGATAGTGGGATTGTCACAGGGGCTCTGTGGTTAGCTCTGTTGCCTCACCCCACCCGGGTTCGATTCCAGCCTCGGGCGACTGTCTGTGTGGAGTTTGCACATTCTCCCCGTGTCAGCCTCCGGGTGCTTCAGTTCCCTCCCACTGTCCAAAGATGTGCAGGCTCGGTGGATTAGCCAGAGGGAATGAAGGGATCCAGGGATAGAGTGGGGGGATGGGATGCTCTGCCGAGGGTCAGTGTGAACCTGATAGGCCGAATGGCCTGCTTCCACATTATATAATCAATCCAGAGACTCAAATAATGTTCTGGGCCCTGGGCTCCATCTTGGGGGTGGCTGTGGGTCACCACAGTGAGAACAGGTTTGGGGATGAACACGGTCCAAGGGGGTAACAGGTTTGTTTTCTGAGGTGTTGAGGGTATGAATGTTCTGTCGAGGTGCTTTGGGATAACATACTGAGGAGGTGCTTTCTGAGATACTGAGGGAGCAGTATCTGGCGGTACAGGGTGCAGAAGGTGGAATGGTACAGATACACTTCCCTAATCATTTCCTCAGGGTCCCCAAGGCACGCTGGTGTGGTCATCTGAGATGGAAGCCACTCCCCATTTTAGAAGATTAAATCAATAGTCAGTGAAAAATAACACAAACACATGCCTTAAACATGGATTGGAGGAAAACTGTTATGAATCTATCATCATTTGTTGCTTGGACAAGGTTTAGAAAAGCAGGCACCCAAACAGACCAATGCTGTCGATGGACAGGAAGATCCAAGAGGTTATTTGCAGTTGATGTCTGTCTCCCTGCAGAGGTCATCATCCGAGATCAGGGTCCAGTCCGTGTGTGTGTGTGTGTGTGTGTGTGTGTGTGTGTGTGTGTGTGTGTGTGTGTGTGTGTGTGTGTGTGTGTGTGTGTGTAAGGTTATATTGTGTATCCAAGAAGATAAATTCCTGCTGCTGTTTCAGGTTGATTGGTCCTTGATTTTCAAAAAACTGGCAAAGACACAAATGTAAAAGTGTGTAAAAGCTGCAGAACTCACTTCCCCGGGGTAAAGTGAATGCTGTAAAGCTCCCAAAAGAGGTTCGGATGGAAGGAAGAAAAATTAGATTGAGAAGAGACAGTGCCATTCAGGTGCAGAGGTGTTGTTGGAATGTCTATTCAGGATTAACTCAGTCATTTCAGGAGAGGGGAAAACACCTTGGAGATAGTTTCTCAACCAACCTGTTCAGTGATGGTACGGTACTCCTCTGGACCAGGTGGGACTCGAAACTGAATCTCCTAGCTCAGAGGTAAAGACACTACCACTGTCCCTTTCTACCTTCCCCAAGCTGTACAAGGCCTCACCTTCATTCCCCTACGCTCTCGGATTAAGGAGTTCAACATGCGGCGAGACATCGAACAATTCTTCTGCCGCCTTCACCTCCGTGCCTACTTCTTCAACCAGTACTCTCCCCCACCCTCTGACGACCCCTTCTCCCACCTCCAACACACCCCATCCACCTGGACACCTCCTGCTGGCCTCTTACCTGCCCTCGATCTCTTCATAGCCAACTGCCGCCGCGACATTAACCGCCTCAATCTCTCACCCCCTCCAACCCCTCACCCTGGGAATGTGCAGCCCTCCACTCCTTCTGTTCCAACCCCAACCTCACTATCAAACCAGCAGACAAGGGAGGCGCGGTAGTAGTTTGGCGCACCGACCTTTACACCGCTGAGGCTAAACGCCAGCTCGCGGACACCTCCTCCGACTGCCCCCTTGACCATGGCTCCACCTCCCACCACCAAACTATCATCTCCCAGACCATCCATAACCTCATCACCTCAGAGGATCTCCCATTCCCCGTCTCCAACCTCATAGTCCCACAACCCCGCACCGCCCGTTTCTACCTCCTGCCCAAAATCCACAAATCTGACTGCCCCCGGCCGACCCATTGTCTCAGCCTGCTTCTGCCCCAGAGAACTCATCTCTGCATACCTCGACACGGTCCTGACCCCCTTAGTCCAAGAACTCCCCATCTACGTTCGGGACACCACCCATGCCCTCTACCTCCTCCATGATTTTCACTTCCCTGGTCCCCAACGCCTTATCTTCACCATGGACATTCAGTGCCTGGACACGTCCAACCCCCATCACGAAGGACTCATAGCCCTCTGCTTCTTCCTTTCCTGCCGTACCAACCAGTACCCTTCCACTGACACCCTCCTTTGACTGACTGAACTGGTCCTCACCCTGAATAACTTCTCTTTCCAATCCTCCCACTTCCTCCAAACCAAAGGAGTAGCCATGGGCACCCACATGGGCCCCAGCTATGCCTGCCTCTTCATAGGATATATCTTCCACAGCTACACTGGCACCACCCCCCACCTTTTCCTCCGCTACATCGATGACTGTATCGGCGCTGCCTTGTGGAGGCAGGTTGAACAGTTCATCCACTTTACCAGCACCTTCCACCCCGACTTCAAATTTACCTGAATCATCTCAGACTCCTCCCTCCCCTTCCTAGACCTTTCCATTTCTATCTCGGGCGACCGAATCAACACGGACATTTGCTATAAACCGACCGACTCCCACAACTACCTAGACTACACTTCCTCCCACCCTGCCCCCTGTAAAAACGCCATCCCATACTCCCAATTCCTTCGTCTCCGCCGCATCTGCTCCCAGGAGGACCAGTTCCAATACCGTACAACCCAGATGGCCTCCTTCTTCAAAGACCGCAATTTCCCCCCAGACGTGATCGACGATGCCCTCCACCGCATCTCTTCCACTTCCCGCTCCTCCGACCTTGAGCCCCGCCCTTCCAATCGCCACCAGGACAGAATCCCACTGTCATCACCTACCACCCCACCAACCTCCATGTACATTGTATCATCCGTCGTCATTTCCGCCACCTCCAAAAGGACCCCACCACCAGAGATATATTTCCCTCCCCTCCCCTAACAGCGTTCCAAAAAGACCACTCCCTCTGTGACTCCCTTGTCAGGTCCACACCCCCCCACCAACCCAACCTCCACTCCTGGCACTTTCCCCTGCAACGCAAGAAATGCAAAACTTGCGCTCACACCTCCCACCTTACTTCCTTCCAAGGCCCCAAGGGATCCTTCCATATCCACCACAAATTCACCTGCACCTCCACACACATCATTTACTGCATCCGCTGCACCCGATGTGACCTCTTCTGTATTGGGGAGACAGGCCGCCTACTTACAGAATGTTTCAGAGAACATCTCTTGGACATCCGGACCAACCAATCCAACCACCCCGTGGCTCAACACTTCAACTCCCCCTCCCACTCCACCAAGGACATGCAGATCCGCCAGGTCATAGCAACACGACGCCTGGAGGAAGAGCGCCTCATCTTCCGCCTAGGAACCCTCCAACCACAAGGGATGAACCTAGATTTCTCCAGCTTCCTCATTTCCCCCACCTTGTCTCAGTCAAATCCCTCGAACTCAGCACCACCTTCCTAACCTGCAATCTTCTTCCTGACCTCTCCGCCCCCACCCCCACTCCGGCCTATCACCCTCACCTTGACCTCCTTCCATTTCCAACGCGCCTCCCCCAAGTCCCTCCTCCCTACCTTTTATCTTAGCCTCCTGGACACACTTTCCTCATTCCTGAAGAAGAGCTCATGCCCAAAATGTCGACTCTCCTGCTCCTTGGATGCTGCCTGACCTGCTGCCCTTTTCCAGCAACACATTTTCAGCTCTGATCTCCAGCATCTGCAGTCCTCACTTTCTCCCAGTGGGATCTTGCAGAGGCCAGTATTGGGTCCTTGCAGTTTCGAAGTTTGTGGAAATAACTTTCACTTGAAAGTTGGAGGACTGATCAGTGAGTTCACAGATGATATGAAAACTAGTGTGGTGGTAAACAGTGAGGAAGATGGGCTTAGATCATAGGAGGACAAACATGGTAAGGGAATACATGATGAACTATAGGGCCCTGGGAAGCACTGAAGATCAGAGGGACCTTGTTGTGCATGTCCACCAGTCACTTAAACAGCAGGGCAGGTGATAAACTCGCCTTTCCTTGTTAAGCACAGAGTTTGAGCTGGGAAGTTCTGTTAGAACTGTCGAAAACATTGGGGATAGCTAGCTTGTTGTCTGCATTTCTGGAATCCCCATTTAAGGAGGGATGTGTTAGTACTCAAGACTTGGAAAGATGTTTTCTGAGCTGGAGAGTTTCAGTTATGAAGAGCGACTGGAAAGATTGGATCGTTTTCCTTCGACCAGAGAGATTGAGAGGGGAGTCACAGGTAGATAGGATAGTGACGAAGGCATTTGATATGCTTTCCCTTATGAGTCAGAGCATTGAGTAAAGGAGTTTGGAGGTCATGTTGTGGCTGTACAGGACATTGGTTAGTCTACCTTTGGAGTATTGTGTGCAATTCTGCTCTGAATCCTATAGAAAGGATGTTGTGAAATTTGAAAGGGTTCAGAAAAGATTTACAAGGATGTTGCCAGGGTTGGAGGGTTTGAACTACAGGAAAGGCTGAATAGGCTGGAACTGTCTTCCCTGGAGTGTCGAAGGCTGAGGAGTGACCTTCAAGAGGTTTATAAAATCATGGATGCATGGATAGGGTAAATAGACAAGGTCTTTTCCCTGGGGTGGGGGAGTCCAGAACTAGAGGGCATAGGTTTAGGGTGAGAGGGGAAAGACTTACAAGGGTTCTAAGGGGCAAGTTTTTCATGCAACAGGCGGTGCGTGTATGCAAGAGGAAGTGCAGGCCAGTACAAGGCTAGTAACAGATAAAAGGCATCGGGAGGGGTAGAAGAAAACTCCACAACCACCTGATGAAGGAGCAGTGTTCGGAAAGCTAGTGGTTCCAAATAAACCTGTTGGATTATAACCTGATGTTGGGTGAGTTTTAATTTGAACTGGAAGGGATTAGAGGGCCAAGTGCTGGTAAATGGGACGAGGTTAATTTTGGATATCTGGTTAGCATGGACGAGTTGGGCTGAAGGATCTGTTTCTGTGTTGTACATCTGTTTGACTCTATGACATCACTGAGATGTACAAAATAATGAGAGGTGTTGATTGGGTAGACAGTAAGGAAATATTCCCCTTGATGGAGGAACCAATTCAGACAAATGTTGTAAAGACTGGAAGGCAGTGCAGATATTTAAGGTGAGGGGCAGGAGACTTAAGGGGAATGTCAGTGATAAAGTCATACAGCATGGAAACAGACCTTTTGGTTCCCCCCAAAGTCCATGCTAACCATAATCCCAAACAAAACTAGTCCCACCACCTGCTCCTGGCCCATATCCCTTCAATACTTTCCTGTTTGTCCAAATACCTTTTAAACATTGGAACTGAACCCGCATCCATTAATTCCTCATGAACCACTCTCTGTGTAGAACAAGTTGAACCTCATTTCCCTTTTAAATCTTTCTCCTCTCACTTTAAAAGTATGTCCCCTAGTGCTGAAGTCTAGGGGGAATAAGCTCCCTAGTCCAAGGGGAAAATTTCCCCATGATCTACCTTATGAACATCCTTCATGATTTTATACATCTCAACCATGTCATCGAATAATAGAGATATACAGCTCAGAAACAGATCCTTCGGCCCAACTCATCCATGCTGACCAGATATCCTAATTTACCCTAGTCCCATTTACCTGTCCTTGTTCCATATCTCTCTAATCACTTCCTCTTCATATACAAACCCTGAAGTCTATCACCCGAGGGAAAAGACATCTGACATTCACCTTATATATGCTCCTTATTATACTATAAACCTCTGTAAGGTCACCCCTCAACCTTCAAGCTCCTTTCCATATAACTCAAACCCTCCAGTCCTGACAACATCCTCGTAAATAATTTCTGAACAGTTTAACAATACCCCTCCTATAACAGGGAGACCAGAATTGGGCACAGTATTCTAGAAGAGGCCTGTACAACCTCCACATGATGTTCTAACTCCTATACTCATGGTCTGTATAATGAAGGGAAAAGGCTTTCACCCAGAGGGTGGTGAGAAACTGAATTCACTGCCGGAAGGGTATTACAGACAGAAGCTCTCGAATCATTGAAGAAGGATTCAGATGTGCACTTGCAATGCCAAGACATACAAGGTGATGAGTCTTGAAGGAGAACCGTTGCTGGTGTTTTTGAATCTGTAGTCTGTCCTGTTTGCCCGAAACGTCAATTTTCCTGCCCCTTGGATGCTGCCTGACTTGCTGGGCTTTTCCAGCACCACTCTAATCTAGACTCTGGTTTCCAGCATCTGCAGTCCTTGTTTTTACCTTATACAAGGTGATGGGCCGAGGGCTGAGAAATGAGATTACCATAGTTTGATGGTTGTTTATGACTGGCACAGAAGCAATGGGCTGAAGGGACTTGTTCTGCACTGTAGACCACTGCCATTCGATAAACAACAGGACAATGAAGAGCCTTTGATTGAGGTGTTGGCACTAACAATTGTCAATGTGGCAGTGCCACAAGATTGAGCTTTATTCTGACACACTGTCAGACCTGGGTTTGAACTCTGTTCTCGCTCTCTGCAGATGCTTCTGCACCTGCTAAATATCTTCATCACTCAGTGTTTATTTGTGGTTACAGAGAGGATCTGAAGCTGCAGAGATGAAATCTGATGGTTTGTTAGATATGGGAAGGCGAAGCAGACACTTCCTGATTGAAAATGAAAAGTCAAACATAGAATTGTGAGGCTGTTAATCTATATTTTGTTCCACAAATCCAGACGACACAAGTTTCAGTACAACAGCAGATGCTTTATTATCGGAGTGCAGCGCGGGATTCTCCATGTCCCTGAAAGTAGTTGTGTGTCTACTTGTGGTGATACAAAAGGTCTATAATCCACATGGTTGACTGTCGTTACATTGTTTAAGATGGGCAATTATAATTTTACAAGGTCCGGTGAATGTTGATGTCCTGCAATAACGACTGATTATCGTATTCTTCATGATCATGTATCAATGGGAAGAGATTAAAACTGAAGGGTTTTGCCTGTTTTCAACGGGGAATTCACATCCCTATGCTAATATGGAGAGGAAGCAAGATAATGGGAGCAGGAGGCAGTTTAACAGGGTTGTGGCCAAGGCTATCAGTCTGGGCTGGGGAGGACAAATACCGTTGCCTGAGACTGCAGAGGAATCCACATGTGTGGCTGCAATGGATTCCTTCACGAAGATTCAGTTATCCTACTGAGATGTTCTGTCTATTCTGTAATTGATACTGTGTGAGTCTGTTTCACAGTGGAATGTTTAAGCCTTGAGTGCCCAGTATGCCTTGAAAGAGAATTAAAGCATGAAGTGATCCTTTTCTGGCTTTATAACGTCCTCACCAAACTCCTCCTGTCAGATATAAACCAGCCCCTCGCTCACTGACACCAATCACCCCCTGTTGAATATAAACCACCCCACAGACACAAATCTCCCCATGTCTGATTTCACCCTGTCCCACAGACAGTGACAACATTTTCCTCCAGTCTGATATAAACCAGCCCCACAGACACTAACACCAATCTCCCCCAGTCTGATATAAACCAGCCCCACAGACACTGACACCAATCTCCCCCAGTCTGATATAAACCAGCCCCACAGTCACTAACACCAATCTCCCCCAGTCTGATATAAACCAGCCCCACAGTCACTGACACCAATCTCCCCCAGTCTGATATAAACCAGCCCCACAGTCACTGACACCAATCTCCCCCAGTCTGATATAAACCAGCCCCACAGACACTGACACCAATCTCCCCCAGTCTGATATAAACCAGCCCCACAGTCACTGACACCAATCTCCCCCAGTCTGATATAAACCAGCCCCACAGACACTAACACCAATCTCCCCCAGTCTGATATAAACCAGCCCCACAGTCACTAACACCAATCTCCCCCAGTCTGATATAAACCAGCCCCACAGTCACTGACACTAATCTCTGACTGTCTGCTATAAACCAGCCCCACAGACATTGACGCCAATCTCTGCCTGTCTGATATAAACCAACTAGTTAAAAACAAGGGCTGCAGATGCTGGAAACCAGAATCTAGATGAGAGTGGTGCTGGAAAAGCACAGCACGTCAGTCAGCATCCGAGAAGCAGGAAAATCGACGTGTCGGGCAAAAACCCTTCATCAGGGATAGAGGCAGGGAGTCTGCAGAGTGGAAAGATCTTGTAGACAGAGGAGGAAAACTGATATAAACGAGCCCCACAGTCACCAATCTCCCCCAGTCTGATATAAACCAGCCCCACAGTCACTGACACCAATCTCCCCCTGTCTGATATAAACCAGCCCCACAGTCACTGACGCCAATCTCTGCCTGTCTGATAGAAGAAAGTGAAGACTGCAGATGCTAGAGATCAGAGCTGAAAATGTGTTGCTGGAAAAGCGCAGCAGGTCAGGCAGCATCCAAAGAGCAGGAGAATCGACGTTTCGGGCATGAGCCCTTCTTCAGGAATGAGGAAAGTGTGTCCAGCAGGCTAAGATAAAAGTAGGAAGGAGGGACCTGGGGGAGGGGTGTTGGAAATGCGATAGGTGGAAGGAGGTCAAGGTGAGGGTGATAGGCCGGAGTGGGAGTGGGGGCGGAGAGGTCAGGAAGAAGATTGCAGGTTAGGAAGGCGGTGCTGAGTTCAAGGGATTTGACTGAGACAAGGTGGAGGAAATGAGGAAGCTGGAGAAATCTAGGTTCATCCCTTGTGGTTGGAGGGTTCCTAGGCGGAAGATGAGGTGCTCTTCCCCCAATGATGGGGAGACAGGCTGCCTACTTGCAGAACATTTCAGGGAACACCTCTGGGACACCCGGACCAAGCAACCCAACCACCCCGTGGTTCAACACTTCAACTCCCCTTCCCACTCCACCAAGGACATGCAGGTCCTTGGACTCCTCCATCGCCAGACCATAGCAACACGATGGCTGGAGGAAGAGCGCCTCATCTTCTGCCTAGGAACCCTCCAACCACAAGGGATGAAACTAGATTTCTCCAGCTTCCTCATTTCCCCTCTCCCCACCTTGTCTCAGTCAAATCCCTCGAACTCAGCACTGCCTTCCTAACCTGCAATCTTCTTCCTGACCTCTCTGTCCCCACCCCCACTCCAGCCTATCACCATCACCTTGACCTCCTTCCACCTATCGCATTTCCAACGTCCCTCCCCCAAGTCCCTCCTCCCTACCTTTTATCTTAGCCTGCTGGACACACTTTCCTCATTCCTGAAGAAGGGCTCATGCCCGAAACGTCGATTCTCCTGCTCTTTGGATGCTGCATGACCTGCTGCGCTTTTCCAGCAACACATTTTTCAGCTCTGCCTGTCTGATATAAACCAGCCCCACAGACACTGACGCCAATCTCTGCCTGTCTGATATAAACCAGCCCCACAGACACTGACGCCAATCTCTGCCTGTCTGATATAAACCAATTAATTGAAAACAATGACTGCAGATGCTGGAAACCAGAGTCTAGATGAGAGTGGACCTGGAAAAACACAGGCAGCGTCCGAGGAGCAGGAAAATCGACGTGTCGGGCAAAAACCCTCCATCAGGAATAGAGGCAGGGAACCTGCAGAGTGGAAAGATCTTGTAGACAGAGGAGGAAAACTTCTTCAAGACAAAAAAGACTGAGTGTATGCCTCTCATAATTTTGTACAGTTCTATAAGATCCCCTCTCAGTCTCCTAGACTGCCAAGAAAAGAAGTTCTAGCTTGTTCAGCCTCTCCTTATAACACTGAGTGCGAGCAACATCCTTAGAAATTTCTTCTGCACCTTTCCAGTTTAATAACATCCTTCCTCGAGCAAGGTGACTAAAACAGAACACATGCTCCAACTGCAGCCTCACCCACCTCCTGTATAACTGTCGGTTTTTGTGAAGACAGAACTAAAGGATGGATACAATTGCTCAGCTGTTTCGTTGTCCTTTGTTATACATTTCCCCAATTTCCATCTGGAGGGACCTACCATTTGTCTTCATCAATCTCTTTCTCTTCATGCACTGTAGAACCTTGTAGCGTCAGTCTTCATGCTCCCTGCAAGCTTACTTTCTTTTGGACTGTTTTCCCCATCTTAATCAATCCCTTGGTCCTTCTTTGCTGAATTCAAAACTGCTCTCAAACATCAGACCTATTATTTTTCTTGGCCCATTTCTATGCTATTTCCTTCAATTGGATGCTATCTAATTTCCTTTATAAGCCATGGATTGGCCCTGTTACCCATTTTGCTTTTGTACCAGACAGGAATAAATAGTTGTTGCAGTTCCCCCATGATTTCCTTGAATATTTGCCAATGCCTATCTACTGTCACACCTTTAAGCAACTTTCACTGATCTATCAACGCCAACTCATGCCTTATATGTCTTCATAGTTTCCTTTATTAAAATTCAGCACCCTAGTCTCCAAATCAGCTGGCTCACTCTCCATCTTGATAAAAAAGTTGTATCATGTCATGGTCACTCATCCCCAAGGAGTCTCACGCAGCTAGATTGGCAATGATTCCCTTCTCATTACACAGTACCCAGTCTAAGATGGCCTGCTCTCTAGTTGGTTCATCCACATATTGGTTAAAAAACCATCCCGCATGTACTCCAGGAATTTTTCCTCTAAGACATTGTGGCTAATTTGATTTGTCCAATCTAGATGCAGATTAAAATCACCCATGATCACAGATGTCTCCATATCACATGCTTGGCTAATTTCCTGTTGAATACTATTCCGATATGACCACTGCAGTCTGGGGGTCTGTGTATGACACCCACTAATGTTTTTTGTCCTTTGGTATTTCACAGCTCCACCCATACAGTCTCCACATTGTCAAAGCTAATGTCCTAAAAAGAGATGAACAAAAATACATGACCAGGAATTGAGATATTTCTGCTTAATTATTGATCTTGGATTGATGCTAATTAGCCTTGTCGACTTTCAATGAATTGCTTCATAAAATCTGGGACCGCCAGCAGAAGGTGATGAGCTAGAACATTTGTGGAATTGCTTTCTCAGTAAATGAACATAGATACATTTTGTTGAGTTTTTCACAGTAGATGACAGTGCTTCTCCAGCAGGTGGAAGTGACGGCTGATAGTAGATCCTTCAACCAACACCTTCACTCATAAAAAGTTAAGGCACACAAAAGGTTGACTGAGGCTACTTAGTTTAACATCATTTATTGAAAAAAATGGTGGAGTCTTTAAAAAAGAATGTTACAGCAGAAAACTGAGAATGGCTTTACAAAATGGAAATCTTGCCTGATAAATGTATTGGAATTCTTGGAGAAAATGGAGGAAAACATGATTGTAATATGTTTTGATTTTCTGAAGGTGTTTGACAGCAGCCATGCATAAGATTACTGAATAAGAAAGGAGCCTTGGCTTTGGAGGGACTGTATTAACGTGGAGAGAGGATTTTTGAAATCCCAATCAGAAAAGTTTGATGAAGTGTTTTATTTTACAGGATGTCAATCTGTGGAGTACCACATAAATCTGTTCTGGGGGAGAAAAAAAATTTACAAAGTATTTTGATGACTTAGATGAGGAAAGTGAATATATTGTAGGCAAGTTTGCGAATGACACAAAAATTGGAGCAGAGACAAGTGGTGAGTATGACACAAAAAGAAGTTTGTGGAGCGATACAGATAGGACGGGAGTGAACAAGGAGCTTTGCACATTAATGTAATGTGGATTAAATAAATGAGAACAGGCATAAACAGTGAACTTGTGCATTTTAACAGGCAAGATAGAGATTGAATTCAGAAATCTACAGGAAGTCTGCATCTCCGAACCACAAAAAGTTAGCTTTTAATTTCAACTGTCAATAAAGATGGCAAATGTCATGTTGGGGTTTGTTTAAAAACTAATGGAATACTGAGATTAGGAACAGTCAGATAGAGCAGCGAATGTGTAGCTGAGGAGCTGCTGCAGGGGTTAGGATTCCCATTTTTCAATCATTGGGATCTCTTCAGGGATAGAAATGACCTATATAAGAGGGACCTGAATTGGAAGGGGACCGATATTCTTGTGGGGAAATTTGCTAGCAGTATGCTGAAGGTTTTAAATTAGTAAGGGGGATGGTGGGAACCAACAAGATAGTGAGAAAAGAGAAATTTTTGAGGTGAGATGTGGTGAGCAATTCTAGGGGTCAAGGCAGACAACAGTTTGGCAAGAGCAAGGTAAGACTGCTAAACTGCATTTACTTCGATGCAAGAGATCTGACATGTGAGACAGATGAACATAGGGCATAGATGGGAATGTGGGACAAGGATAACATTCCCATTACAGAAATGTGGGTCAGGGATGAACAGGACTGGCAATTTAATGTTCC
Source organism: Hemiscyllium ocellatum (assembly GCF_020745735.1). Classification (NCBI taxonomy): domain Eukaryota; kingdom Metazoa; phylum Chordata; class Chondrichthyes; order Orectolobiformes; family Hemiscylliidae; genus Hemiscyllium; species Hemiscyllium ocellatum. Next base: position 395,094 of record NW_026867531.1, read on the forward strand.
AGGATACAGATGTTATAGAATGTATAGACAGAGGAGCAAGAGAGGAGATGGAGTAGTGTTTTGGTTAGAAAGAACATTACAGCTGGATGTAGAGAGGACATTTCTTGGAGACTGCCCAGTGAAGTTATATGGATGAAACTTAAAAATAAGAAAGAGGTGATGACCTTGCTGGGATTGTAAAATGGGCCTCCTAATAGTCAGTGGGAAATTTACAAGCGATTATGCTATCTGTAAGGAAAGAGGATAATGGTAGGGAATTTTAACTTTCCAAACAGAGTTTGGGGTAGTGTTTAGATCTTGGAATGTGGAGAAATTGGTTAAGTGTGTACAAGAAAACGTTGTTATTCAATATGTGGATGCACCTACTGGACAGTTCGCAATACTTGACCTTCTGTTGGGAATCAAGGCAGGACAAGTGACTGAGGTGTCTGTAGGGGCACACTTCAGGGAAAGTGATCATAATTCTATTGGTTTAATAATAATGATGAGAAAGGATAGAATTGATTTAAAAATGAAAGTTTCAAATTGGAATGTGGCCAGTTTCGAAGGTAGAAGACTTTGAGAAGTTGGTTGGGGGAGATTATTCTCAGGTAAAGGGACGGCTGACAAGTGGGAGGCCTTTAAGAATGAGACAATGAGAGTTCAGTGATGGTATGTTTCTGTTTGTGTGAAGGGCAAGGCATGGGAAAAGCTCAATGATGAGGGAAATTGCAACTCCTGTCCAGAAAACGAAGGGGGCATTCATCAGATATAGACAGCTGGGATTGAGTGAATCCTGAGAAGGGGATAAGGGCAGTCAGAGTATCCTTAACCAGGAAATCATGAGGGAAAAAAGGGGGCATGAAATTGCTTTGGCAAATAGAATTAAGGAGAATCCGCAAAGATTCTAAAATTATTTTAAGGTTAAAAGAATAACTAAGGAGAGAATACAGCCCTTAAAGATCAACATGGCTTTCCATGCATGGAACCACAGGAGATGGCTGAGACACTAAGCAAATATTTTGTATCAATATTTACAGTAGACAGGAGCATAGAAGCTAAGGAACTTGGGAAATAAATAATGTGATCTTAAAATGAGTTCATCTTACAGAAGAGGCGGTGTTGGAGGTCTTACAGTAGAAAAATGGAAATAAATCCTGGAGACCTGGTTAGGTTTTCTCCGAACTTTGTGGGAAACTAGGGAAGAGATTCGTGGACCCCTTGCTGAGATATTTGTATCGTTGATAATCATAGATGAGATGCCAGAAGACTGGAGAGTGACTAATGTGGCAACATTATTGAAGAAAGTTGTATGGAAAAGCCAGGGAACCATAAACTGGTGAGCCTTTCACACCAGAGATGCTGCCAGACCTTCTGAACATTTCCAGCAGTTTCCGTTTTTGTTTCTGATACACAGCACCCACAGTTCTTTCAGTTTTTACTTAGTAGTCAGAGAGCATTACGTTTTGGATGGGAGGCCTGTTAGAACATAACAACATCCAAACATTAGAAATACGATCAGGAGTAGGCCATCTGACCCCATGAGTCTGCTCTTCCTTTAAATAACATCATGGATCATCTTTCAATGGATTAAGATTCCACTTACCCACCCGCTCACTATAACCCTCCATTCCTTTACTGTTAAAAAAATCTATTTTCACCTTTAAAACATTCAACAGGTTGGCCTCAGCTGCTTCACTAGGCAGGGGATTCCACAGATTCACAACCCTTTGGGTGAAGATGTTGATCCTCAACTCAGTCCTAAATCTGTTGCCCTTATTTTGATGTTATGCCCCGTCATTCTAATTTCACCCACCAGTGGAAATAGCCTCCCTGCTTCTGTCTTATCTATTCCATTTATAATTTTACAACCCCCCTCCCACATTCTTCTGAATTCCAATGAGTATAATCCCAGTCTGCTCAATCTCTCCTCACAAGCCAACCCCCTCATTTCCAGAATCAACGTAATCAACCTCCTCAGCAAACCCCACCCCAGTGCCATCTCATGTAAGGCGATGAAAAGTGTACAGAATACTTCAGGCATGGTCACACCAGCGCCCTATACAGCTGCAACAGAAAGTCCTAATTTTAAACTCTATCCACAGCCAATGAAGGACATTATTCCATTTGTCTTCCTAATTAGCTACTGTACCTGCAAACCATACTGTTTTGTTTCATGCACAAGAACAGCCAAGTCCCCCTGCACAGCAGCATTCTGTTTGTTATTATTCCTACCAAAATGGATGACCTCACGTTTATTAACATTGTACTCCATCTGCCAGACTCTTGCCCACTCACTTAACCTATCTATATCCACCTGCACACTTTGCTCTATCACTCATTTAAGTGCCTTCTGCAAACTACAACACACTACACTTGGATCTCTAACTCGAAGCAATCTACCTGAATTGTAAACAATTGCAGTGCCAACACTCATCCCTGAGACACACCACTCGCCACTGATTGCCAACCAGAAAAACACCCATTTATCCCCACGTTTTGCATTCTGTTAGTTAACCAGTTTTCTGTCCATGCTAATGCATTGCTCGTAACACTGTGCATCTGGGGTGCACCCATCTCCAGCTCCTCCAAACCCGTGTTAGGGAACTGGAGCTGGAGTTGGATGAACTGCGGATCATTCGGGAGGCAGAGGAGGTCATAGATCGGAGCTTTAGGCAAGTAGTTACTCCGAAAGTTCAAGATAGATGGGTGACAGTGAGGGGGAGTGGGAGGAGGAAGCCAGTGCAGGGACCCCCTGCGGTCATTCCCCTCAAGAACAAGTATACCGTTTTGGATACTTGTGGGGGGGATGACTTACCAGGGGCAAGCAACGAGGTTCAGGCCTCTGGCACGGAGCCTGGCCCCGTTGCTCAGAAGGGTAGGGTGGAGAAAGGTAGAGCAATAGTTCTTGGGGACTCAATAGTGAGGGGTACAGACAGACGGTTTTGTGGGGGCGACAGGGACTCACGTTTGGTATGTTGCCTCCCAGGTGCAAGGGTACGTGATGTCGCTGATCGTGTTTTCCGGGTCCTTAAGGGGGAGGGGGAGCAGCCCCAGATCGTGGTCCACGTTGGCACCAACGATATAGGTAGGAAGAAGGGTGAGGATGTCAGACAGGCTTACAGGGAGCTAGGTTGGAAGCTCAGAGTTAGAACAAACAGTTGTAGTCTCTGGTTTGTTACCCGTGCCACGTGATAGAGAGTCGAGGAATAGGGAGAGAGAGCAGTTAAATGCGTGGCTACAGGGATGGTGCAGGAGGGAGGGATTCCGGTTTCTGGACAACTGGGGTCCTTTCTGGGGAAGGTGGGACCTCTATAAAAAGGATGGGCTACACCTGAACCTGAGGGGCACCAGTGTCCTTGGGGGGAGGTTTGCTAGTGCTCTTTGGGAGGGTTTAAACTAACTCCGCGGGGGCATGGGAACCAGGACTGTAGCTTTAGGGTACAGGACCTTGAGTGTAGGGAGGTTAGGAATAATGCAGCGATCTCTAAGGAGGGTGCCTGTAACCAGAAAGGTGGATTGAAGTGTGTATACTTCAATGCCAGAAGTATAAGGAATAAGGTAGGTGAACTTGCAGCGTGGGTTGGTACCTGGGACTTCGATGTTGTGGCCATTACAGAGACGTGGGTAGAACAGGGACAAGAATGGCTGTTGCACGTTCCAGGGTTCAAATGTTTTAGTAGGATCAGACATGGGGGTAAAAAAGGGGGAGGCGTGGCATTACTTGTCAAAGACAGTATCACAGCAGTGGAATGGACGATGGAAGAGGACTTGCCATCTGAGGTAGTTTGGGCTGAGGTTAGAAATAGAAAAGGTGAGGTCACCCTGTTAGGTGTTTTCTACAGGCCTCCTAATAGTCCTAGAGAAGTAGAGGATAATATTGCGAGGATGATTCAGGAAAAGAGTGAAGGTAGCAGGGTGGTTGTTATGGGGGACTTTAACTTCCCAGATATTGACTGGGAGAGCTATAGCTCGAGTTCATTAGATGGGTCGGTGTTTGTACAATGTGTGCAGGAGGGTTTCCTGACACAATATGTCGACAGGCCAACAAGAGGGGAGGCTATATTGGATTTGGTTCTAGGTAATGAACCAGGCCAGGTGTTAGACTTGGAGGTAGGTGAGCACTTCGGGGACAGTGACCACAAATCGGTGACTTTTACTTTAGTGATGGAGAGGGATAATCGTGCGCCGCAGGGCAAGAGCTATAGCTGGGGGCAGGGAAATTATGATGCAGTGAGGCATGACTTAGGTTGTGTGGATTGGAAAAACAGGCTTCAAGAGAAGAACACTAATGAGATGTGGGGATTGTTCAAGGAGCAGCTACTGCGTGTCCTCGATAGGTATGTACCAGTCAGGCATGGTGTAAAGGGCCTTGTGAGGCAGCCGTGGTTTAGTAAGGAATTGGAGTCCCTTGTGAAAGGGAAGAAGGCGGCATATGTAAAGATGAGGCGTGAAGGTTCAGTAGGGGCGATTGAGAGTTATAAGGTAGCCAGGAAGGAGCTAAAGAGGGAGCTAAGAGAAGCGAGAAGGGGACATGAAAAGTCTTTAGCTGGTAGGATTAGGGAAAACCCAAAGGCTTTCTATAGGTATGTCAAGAATAAAAGGATGACTAGGGTAGGTATCGGTCCAGTCAAGGATAGTAGTGGGAAGTTGTGTGTGGAGGCGGAGGAGATTGGAGAGACATTAAATCAGTACTTTTCATCAGTATTCACTCAGGAACAGGACACTGTTGCTGATGTGAATATGGAATCACAAATAATTAGAATGGATGCCCTGGAAATATGCAGGGAAGAGGTTTTGGGAATATTGGAAAGGATGAATATAGATAAGTCTCCTGGGCCTGATGGCATTTACCCCAGGATCCTATGGGAAGCTAGGGAGGAGATAGCAGAGCCATTGGCCTGGATTTTTATGTCGTCATTGTCAACGGGAATAGTACCAGAGGACTGGAGGATAGCGAATGTGGTCCCCTTGTTCAAGAAAGGGAGTAGGGATAGCCCTAGTAACTATAGGCCAGTGAGTCTGACTTCAGTGGTGGGCAAAGTCTTAGAGAGAATGGTAAGGGATAAGATTTATGAACATCTGGGTAGGAATAACGTGATCAGGGATAGCCAGCATGGTTTTGTGAAGGGCAGGTCGTGCCTCACAAACCTTATTGAGTTCTTTGAGAAGGTGACTAAGGAAGTGGATGAGGGTAAAGCAGTAGATGTTGTGTATATGGATTTTAGTAAGGCGTTCGATAAGGTTCCCCATGGTAGGCTAATGCTAAAACTTCGGAGGTATGGCATTGAGGATACATTAGAGGTTTGGATTAGGAATTGGCTGGCTGGAAGGAGACAGAGGGTAGTAGTTGATGGATTATGTTCATCTTGGAGCGCAGTTACTAGCGGTGTACCACAAGGATCTGTTTTGGGACCATTGCTTTTTGTTATCTTTATAAATGATCTAGAGGAAGGACTTGAAAGCTGGGTAAGCAAGTTTGCGGATGACACGAAAGTCGGTGGAGTTGTGGATAGTGAGGAAGGAAGTGGTAGGTTACAGCGGGATATAGATAAGTTGCAGAGCTGGGCGGAAATGTGGCAAATGGAATTCAATGTAGCTAAGTGCGAAGTCGTTCACTTTGGTAGGAATAACAAGATGATGGATTACTGGGCTAATGGTAGGCTACTTGGTAGTGTGGATGAGCAGAGGGATCTTGGTGTCTATGTACACAGATCTCTGAAAGTTGCCACCCAGGTAAATAGTGCTGTGAGGAAGGCATATGGTGTACTGGGCTTTATTGGCAGAGGAATTGAGTTCCGGAGTCCTGAGGTCATGTTGCAGTTGTATAAGACTCTGGTGAGGCCTCATCTGGAGTATTGTGTGCAGTTTTGGTCGCCATACTATAGGAAGGATGTGGAAGCTTTAGAACGAGTGCAGAGGAGGTTTACCAGGATGTTGCCTGGAATGGTAGGAAAATCTTATGAGGAAAGGCTGAGGCACTTGGGGCTGTTCTCATTGGAGAAGAGAAGGTTTAGGGGAGATCTGATAGAAGTGTATAAGATGATTAGGGGTTTAGATAGGGTAGATACTAAGAACCTTTTACCGCTAATGGAGTCAGGTGTTACTAGGGGACATAGCTTTAAATTAAGGGGTGGTAGGTATAGGACAGATGTTAGGGGTAGATTCTTCACACAGCGGGTTGTGAGTTCATGGAATGCCCTGCCCGTATCAGTGGTGAACTCTCCTTCTTTATGGTCATTTAAGCGGGCATTGGATAGGCATTTGGAAGTTATTGGGCTAGTATAGGTTAGGTAGGACTCGGTCGGCGCAACATCGAGGGCCGAAGGGCCTGTACTGCGCTGTATCCTTCTATGTTCTATGTTTATCTTATGCAGCAGCCTTTTGTGCAGCACCTTGCTGAATGCCTTTTGGAAATCCAGATACACCACGTTCACCAGTTCCCCATGGTCTACCACGCTCATTATGACCTCAAAGAATTCCAGTTAATCAGTTAAACATGACCTGCCTTTCATGAACCCAAGCTTTATTAAATAAATGTGAGGTGCTGCATTTTTGTCAGGCAAACCAGGGCAAGACATATACAATTAATGGCTGGGCCTTGGGGAGTGTTGCTGAGCAAAGAAACCAAAGGGTGCAGATGCATCATTCCTTGAAAGTGGAGTTGCAGGTAGACAGGGTGGGGAAGAAGGTGTTTGGCAGGCTTTCCTTCATTGGCCATAACATTAAGTGTAGGAGTCGCGATGCCATGTCTCAGTTGTATAGGACATTTGTGAGGCCACGTTTAGAATTATTACAGACAAATCTGGCTGACCATTTCTATGAAGGATTTTGTGAAACTTGAGGGGATGTAGAAAAGATTTCCAAGAATGATGCTGGAACTGGAGTGTTTAAGGTATAAGGTGAAGCTGAATAGACTGGGGCTTTTCTTTTCCCTACAGTGAGAGGAAAGGAGGCTGAGGAGTGGCCTGAACAAGACCCTATAAAACCATGCAGGGCATTGATATGGTGAATAGCCAAGGCCTTTTTCCTCGAGTGGGAGAGTCCAAAACTAGAGGACAGCAGATTAAGGTGAGAGGAGAAACTGAGAAGAAGAACCTGAGGGGTAACCTTTTCACGTGCATATATGGAAACAGCTGCCAGTGGTAGTGGGGGAGGTGGGTTCAATTACTGCATTTAAAAGGCACCTGGATGGGTGTATGAACAGGTAACATTTAGAGAAAGATAGGCCAAATGTCTGGCAAATGGTACTCAGTCAGGTTGGGATATCTGGTCAGTGCAGTTGGACCGAAGGGTCTGTTTCTGTGCTGGATATCTGTATGACTATAATGTTTGTTTAAACTGAAAAGGACCTGTATTTTTACCACAGCTGGAATACTGTGGACTGTTCTTGGGACTCATATCACAAAGAAAAGGTACACTGGACTGTGAGACAATCCACACGAGGTTTAGCCGACTGATCCTGAGGATGGAGGGACTGTCTTGAGAGTAGAGACTGAGTCGTTTGGGCCTATACCCATTAGAACATAGAAGATTCAGTGGTGACATTCTGAAACATCTATTATTTTCAGGAAACTTGATGGTGTAAATGCAGAAATGTTGTTTCCCCTTGTGGGAGAGGTTCGGACCAGTGAGTAAAATCTCTGAATTAGAGGTCACAAATGTCAGGCAGAACAGAATTTTGTCTCCCAGAATGTAGTGAATCTGTGGAATTTGTTTCCATAGAACACTGTCGAGGCTGGGTCAGTCAGTATTTTGAAGGCTGAAATGGGCAGGTTTTGATTTGGGAATTGAATCAATGCTTACAGTTAAACGCTGAAAAGTGGAGGTGAGGATTATCAGCTCAGCTATGATGTCATTGTTTGGAAGCCCAAACCCCATTGGCTGAACAGACTGCTTCTGGTTCCCTCTCATTGACTTTTGCTCGAAGTTAGTCTTTTCAGAATTATATAGGTCTCATCGAAATTACCCTCCATTTCATGTTTGAAGCCCAGCTACTTCAATCCCTCCTCATCATGAAAAGAGACAGGGATCATCTTTCTCACTGTTAGATGGCATTGCATTCTGCCTCTAATGCAGTGACTACATTTATAGTCCTCCAGTTCTGTTGAATATTTGTCAAACACAACCACGGCTGTCACAGAAAAGGTTAAAGACAGATCAAAACTACATTTAAACTACCATATCAAGCACACTGTTGGCATGTGTTGCATGGAATACACACACATTGCATATTAAAGCTCTCTCAGTACTCATCCATTAAACACTGCAAGGGTTGTTCAGAGATGATTTGCTTATGTGTGTGTGTATGTCTATGCCTGTAGATGATAATCTACTTGTATAACAAAGTTTTGATGCATAGTGCTGTTCCCTTTTTATTCTGGTATCAAGCATTTCAAAATCAGAAAGACAGTGGGTAGGAGTTCAAGCCCCTTTACACGGCTACATCAAATGTTTTCCGTGATTGTACAGCTCATGTAATGTGCTGGGTAAATCTCCCTCTATATTGTGTTGTCCAATGCAATCATGTCAAATATATTTTGGTTTAGACACAGAGTAGAGCTGCATCCAGGATTCCCTAAAAAAAATCCTCCCAGAGTTGACACAAAATAAATTGACCTCTACAATATTAAACCTTCCATGAGATGTGCAGTGTAAGGTTAATTATAGACTAAATATGCATTACACTGAACCATTAAACATTCCTCAGACAAGAATAATAGTGCTGAGATACAATGAAAACGCGAACACAGTAAAGTCTTGCAGCCTCATTCCTATCAAGCATTTCCAGATCACTCAATACTCAGACAGATGTTTGTAAAATCTTGCTGTCCTGACTCAAATCTCTCGAAAGAAATGGATGAATTTGGCTGAGAGGCAATGTTGGTGAGGTGTTGGCTTCATGTTATTGAGGAAAACATTGTCCGATTGTGGAGAGGCAAAACAAGGCATCAGAGATAAAGTAAAAAGGGGGCAGGCAGGAGGGGAAGAGAGAAAAAGAGACACAGAAATATTAGCTGTGCCAATGTATCTCTTAATTATAGTTTTTTGACTAAACATGACAATTGATACCTCTGTCATTCAACAATCATACAACTTATGTATTAAAAAGTCCTAACATCAATTAGTATTGGAATCCATTGAGTTATTTGCATTTTTCCACAATTCGTGTGATGTGCTTGTGGGGAAATATAAATTAGGGTTTTGTGGTTCTGTAATCTATTCTGAGAATTCTATTTCTGTGTTTATTTACATAAATGCTTAATTGGCTTCAAGGAAGTGATGATGGCAGCAAAGCCAGGTGAATGAAGTGATTTGGTGGTAAGTTTCAAATCGAAACAAGTTTATTTTAAGAATGTTGACCATTTGCAGAAGTGAATAAAAATTTATGAAGCCGAATTGCAACAGATTTTATTTATTTCTGAAAGATAAACAATTTAAAACTTTTATTTAGGTTAACAATTCAGTGCTGAAAATTCTGCAAATTTAGAATATTCACGTGAAATACAGGAACTGCCGCAACAATTACATTTAATTGATATAGTTGTTACGAGGTTTCGTTACACGTATTACTTAATGGTAAGGGTCAGCAATGAGTCCCTATCCCCAACTGCCCATTGAATAGCTTGCTAAAGCCACTTCAGAACACAGTCAATTACTTCCCAGTGGGTCTGGAATCTCATGTCGGCCAGACCATGTAAAGGTGACAGATGCCTTGTCATTCGTGAACCAGCTGTTTTTGTATTTTTCCATTGACTCGGGTTACATGGTCACCATTTGCCTTCCTTTCTGATTCCAGGATTTCTTTAAATTCACATTTCACCCTGGGCAAACGATGATATTCCAAACCCTGGCCATCCAACATCAAACTGGAGTTCGAGAATACTGGTCCCATGATATCATCACTGTGATCCAAATGTTGGCAATGTACAGAAAGCACAGAAATGCAATAAATCTGACACTTTACATCATGAACAAATATTGGAGTGAAATACTGGCAAGAACTCTCTTGCTGTTCACAGCAACATCACAGGAGACTTTGCATCCACTCACCAATCTAAAATCTGTATCGGATCTGTCTGAAGAGCCTGACTCACCGTCATTTGCATTTGTTGAATTCTTCACTGAATTATGAAAACGTTAGTCACATATCCCAAGAAGGTGGTCATCAGCTCCCTTTTTGAAGGCCTGCCATCTTGCTCGGCTAATTATGGTTGATCTTTCTTAAGAAGCTTTATTACAACCAAATGGCTTCTCAGTCGAGACTGTAGTGCTGGAAAAGTACAGCAGGTCAGGCAGCATCCGAGGAGCAGGAGAATCGACGTTTTGGGCAGAAGGCCTTCATTAAGATACCTGATGTAGCTGTTATGGCTGGAACATTGATTCTCCTGCTCCTTGGATGCTGCCTGACCTGCTGTGCTTTTCCAGCACTACACTCTCAACTCAGATCTCCAGCACCTGCAGTCCTCACTTTCTCCTGATGGGTTTCTTAGTCAGGTTCGGCACAGGAAAGGAACCATCGCCTTTTTGTTGAACAGGTCAGGCAGGCCAGGTAGGAAGGTCACACATCCTCCTCTGAAGGACAATACTGAACCATGTAACATGCTTCAAAACTTTGGTAGGTCTGTGATTATCATTCGTTACTTCAGCAGTTTCGTTTCATACTCTTTCATGAATTGAAGCTACTATGGTAGAGATTGGTTCTGGAACTTTACTCCAAACCTTTTGATTGCTTATTACATACTCATAATGCCTCCTTAACCACTTTCTCAAACTGTCATATTAGCTTCAATGATTGTTTTATTGACTCATGGAACACGGTGGTTGCTTTTAGTTGTCGGTAGGTGTCCTTCAGAAGATGGCAGAAAGCTGCCTTTCTGAAATAACATCTTCCAAAATGACCTGAGGAAGGGAATTCCAGATTTTGACCCAGTTACAGTAAAAGATCGATGATGTATTTCCATGTCAGGATGCCGAATAGTTTAGAGAGGAGCTTACAGTGGTGCTGTTCCCATGTATCTGCTGTTCTTATCCATCGAGATGCAAGTGGGAGTGGGAAGGTCCTGTGTAAGGAAGTGGCTAAGTTACTGCAGTGCAGTATTTTAGACAGTGCATACGGCAGGTATGCCTGAAGAAGGGCTTATGCCCGAAACATCGATTCTCCTGCTCCTTGGATGCTGCCTGACCTGCTGCGCTTTTCTAGCAACACATTTTTCAGCATATGGCAGATACTAAGCATCAGATTTGGAGGCAATGGACGCTTGTGGATGTGCTGCTGATCAAGTGGGATGCTTTGTCCTGGACAATGCCTAGCTTCTTGAGTGCAGTTGAAGGTGCTCCTGTCCAGTCAAAGGGTGAGCTGTGCTATTACCCTCCTGACTTCTGTCTCTTAGACAATTAATTGGCTTTGCAAGTCAGGAGGGTGAGTTACTCACTGCAGTATTCCTAGCCTCTGGCCTGCTCTTACAGCCATTGTATTTATATGGAGTGTCCAGCTCAATTTCTAATGAACAATAAAACCCAGGATGTCGATGGTGAGGGATTCCGTGATGGTAACACTATTGAATGTCAAGGGGTTTTGGTTAGATTGTCTCTTATTGTCAATGGTCATTGTCTCGCAAGTTTGTGGTGTGAATGCTATTTGCCACTTGTCAGCTCAAGGCTGGAAATTGTCCAGATTTTGTTGCGTTTGAATGTGGACTGAGCAGTCCCAAAAAAAGTGCTAGATCAATGCAGATTTCACTTCTGACCTTCTGAGGGAGGGAAAGGCATTGCTGAAGCAGCTGAACATGATTGGGCCAAGGACACTTTCTTTAGGAACTCCAACAGAGATTTGCTTTGGCTGAGACGACTGCCCTCTAACAAGCAGAGCCACCTTCCAATGTGTGAGGTCTGACTGCAGGCAGCAGGGAGGTTGTCACCTGATACCCATTGAATCCAGTTTTGCTAGGACTCCATAATATCACACTCTGTCGAATGTGACCTTAATGTGAAGAGCTGTCACTCTTCCCTCATTTCTGGAATTCAGTTCTTTGTCCATGTTTAAATCAACTAGGAGAAAGTGAGGACCGCAGATGCTGGAGATCAGAGCTTAAAAATGTGTTGCTGGAAAAGCGCAGCAGATCAGGCAGCATCAAAGGAGCAGGAGAATCAACGTTTTGGGCATAAGCCCTTCTTCAGGAATCAGCCTTCAGAAGGGCTTATATCCAAAACGTCAATTCTCCTGCTCCTTTGATGCTGCCTGACCTGCTGCGCTTTTCCAGCAACACATTTTTAAGCCATGTTTAAATCAAGTCTGTACTTCAGTCATGAGCTGAGTAGGCCTTGCGTAAGCCACATTTTATGTCACCAAGCAGGTTATTACTGAGCTAGTGCTGCTTGATAGCACTGTTGAAAGCACCTTCCTACACCTAACACATGATTGAGCATGGACTGATGGAGCAGGAAGTCGCCAGGGTGGTTTGACCTATTTTCTGTGCACAGAACATGCCTGGCCTATTTTCCACATTGTCCATGCCAGTGTGGTAGCTGTACTGGGAGTGCTTGGCTAGCACAAGTCATCAGTATTATTGCCAGAATTTTGTCAGGCTCCATAGCATTTGCAGTAACCAGTGCCCCCCAGCCCAACCGTGTCTTGATTTCACATGGAGAGAAGCGAATTCCCTGCTGACAGGTATCTGTAATATTGGTGATCTATGGAAGATGCTGAGATGGATCAGACAATTGGCACTTCTGGCTGACGATTGCTGTGAATACTTCAGCCTTAACTTTTGCGCTGATGTGTTGTGCTCTCCAAAGCCGAGCAAGGGGATATCTGTGGAGCTTATTCCTGCAATGAGTTGTTTAATTATCAACTTTAGTTCATGACTTGATGTGGCAGCACTGCAGGCTCAGACCCCAGTTTCCTGAATTAATGGTCTAGCCACAATATCTCCAGACTATAACTCCAACTCGCACTCCATGATGTGATATGCACAACAGAAGATCGCTTATCCTTTGTATTTGTAGATTTCAACAATACATCATATATTCGCTTAATTTGTTAGTCTTGAAAATGCTTTACTTCACAGACTTTAGGATATAATGTTCTGTTTTCAATTTTTCTCTCCAACAGGCAAGGTCATCGATGTCACACTGGCTTTCCTCCTCATTAATTGCAAAACCAAATGTTTTTCACCTCATCTTTGAACTTACTGATCAAAATTGCTACATTCTTGACTAGACCGTTCATATACGCTGCAAACAGCAAAGGATCCAGCACCAAGTCATATGGTAAGCCACTGGACACAAGATGTCTTCACAATGACTACCTTTGACCTTTAGCTTCTGCCAACAAATAAACCTTCGATGCATTTGCCAAACTGCACCAGATCCCATGAACCCTTAGCATATTGAAGATGCAAGATCTGGTCAAAAACCTGATTGAAGTCAAGAAGCATCACATCCACTTTTTACACCCGATGGCACATCTCATTGCCTCTGCGGAAAACAGAATCAACCACTTCCCAGATGGTCTCACTTCCACCAAAGCCCTGCTGAATTTTATTGACTAAACCTTACAATTCCAACTTTTAATGAATGCTGTCTCTTAGATTTATTTATTAACTTCCCCCAAGCTTTCTACTTTTAAACATAGGTTTATGAGCGAAACTACATATTGTCATTTCGCTCCTTTCACCCGGTGATAACTCTTTCTTATCTCTCTGACAGATAATTTACTCTCGCTGAAATAATCTTGTGTCTCTTCTGTTTCATTCTGGAAAATGGGAATGGAATTGAATACAATGTTGAGACCATCAGCAAACTGTCTGTTTGCTCTTGACACTGTCAGTGTGTTCACCCTCAGAGGTAGGAAGACTGTTTGTGCTGATAATATGGAAAGTAGCGCCTGATGTATCATTCTCAGCTGGCGCGCAACTTCCTGTTTCTATGTGCCAGCAGCAAGCCACACATCTCACTTCTGATCAGAAAATAAACCCAGGGGATACAATCTGGCAGAACCACCTGCCAATGTGGCCTATATCAGGACACAGAGTGTGAAGTGATCACATTGAAGTGACATTTGCAAATCGACCTTTCGATCTCTATTTCACGGTCTGATTCCAGGATGTCGTTGGACGAGTCTCTCGACTATCGAACAAGCTCATTCGATTCACTAATGTCTGGAACACATTGACATGCACCTTTTCATGTCTTTGATCGTGTACTACTTGTTACTGTCTCTTCAGATTTAATGTTCCCAGCTTTTGATTCTGTCTTCTGTATTCATCACCTTCCCAGCCGAATACATTCTGTTTGATCTATTTCCTAAATTTTGATCAATTAAACAAATAATACAGTTTAGTACAGACAGGTCTGTTGGTGTGTCCGATTAACAGAATCAATCAATATATGGAGAGATCACCTTGGCTGTATCTAACTCTGACCGACATTGAATTCAAATAAACCACAGCACTGTGTGGTTTCAAACTTTGCAAATCCTCTCTCTTTGATAGAGCTTGTTCTAACGGTTAATTCTTTTCTTGATTATTTCAGAAACTATAATTAAAAATCCCTATTTTTAACCAAGTTTCAAATATTATTAAAAGTTGCAGCACTGGCATTTCCTACAGTGAGCTTTGTGGTGTTTAAATGTTCTGGTCAAAATTTGCTTCAAGCAGAAGACTGAACCATTGGTTTCTCTGAGTTCCCAGCCATTGCCCTTGCAGTTCCATAATAACTGCAAGCTATTGATAAGCCCCAGAATGAACAGAATGTCCAGGCCCTGTACACATCCAAACGCCATGATGGAGGCCTCGAAGCCCTCCGTTTCTTCCTGTCACGCCAACCCAAGCAGTACATGCTCAACCTCAACTACATTTCCTTTCAATCCTCCCACTTCCTCCAAACCAAAGGGGTAGCCATGGACACCTATATGGACCCCAGCTATGCCTGCGTCTTCGTCAGATATGTGGAACAGTCAATCTTCCACAGCTACACCGGTATCATTGCCCATCTTTACCACCGCTACATTGATGACTGTATCAACGCCACCTCATGCAACCACTAGGAGGTTGAACAGTTCATCTACTTTACTAAAACCTTCCACCCTGACCTAAACTTTACAGGGACCATCTCGGACACCTCCCTTCCTTTCCTAGACCTCTTCATCTCTATCTCCAGTGACCAACTAAACATTTACTACAAGCCCACTGACTCCCACAGCTACCTGGACTACACCTCCTCCCACCCGACCTCAGGTAAAAATGCCATCCTTCATTCTCAATTCCTCTGCCTCCACCGCATCTGCTCCCAGGAGGACCAGTTCCACCATAAAACATCCCAGGTCCTTTATCAAAGACTGCAATTTCCCTCCCACGTGGTCGATGATGCCCTTGAACCCCATCCCTCCAATTGCAACAGGGAGCCCTCCTGGTCCTCACCTTCCACCGCACCAACCTTGCATACATCATATCATCCTCTGCTGCTTCCACCACCGTAAACAGACCCCATCACTCGGGGTATATTTCCCTCCCTACACCTATCGGCATTCCGGAGACACCATTCCCTCCACGACTCCCTCGTCAGGTCCATGCCCCCCACCAGCCCACTCCCCACCCCTGTCACCTTCCCCTGTCACCACAGGAAGTGCAAAACCTGCGCCCACACCTCCCCCCTCACCTCCGACGAGGCCCCAAATGATCCTTCCACATCCCATAGAAACTTATCTATACTTCCACAAATGTCATCCACTGTGTCTGTTCCACCTGATGTGGTCTCCTCTGCATCAGGGAGACAGGACACTAACTTGCGGATCATTTCAGAGAACATCTCTGGGACACCCGTGCCAACCAACCCCACAGCCCCGTGGCTGAACACTTTAACTCCCCCTCCCACTCCACCAAGAACAGCCGGTCATATTCCTGTTTAATTCCAATGAATAAATACAAAATAACCGAGTCTGAATTTGGGATGATATTAATAGGATTTATTTCGATCTAAGCATGAACAGATTATTTTGACTGAACAGGTGGAGAGATTCACTTCCTGAAAAAGCAGCTCAAGTGATATAAGCTGGCACCAAACCGAGGTTGGTCAATACTGAGGCAAAACTACAGCATCCAGTCTTGAGTGAAATAAATAAAGAAACTATCTTAACCCCAGAAAAAGATAGAGTGCATTAAATATGAACAAAGACACAAGTTTTTTAGGATATAATAGAAAAGTAATTTATAGTATATTGAAATGCAAACAGAGATGTGAGGTCTCTACATTCTTCCTAGCTAAATTAATCATTTCAGAAATGCCTTTGTTAATTTTCATGTATCACTCGTCGGTCCATTCCATGAACCTTGCTAGATCCTTGTTAAATTCTGAACCATCAGGCGGTGGTTCTCAGTGGTTGTGAGTTTCATGTTATAGCAAATTGTGATGTTGTCCACTGTATGCCAATGTCTTAGTTAAAAATTTAAAGCAATCACAGCTCCAAACATTTACAAAATATCACTATGGATCTTCCTTGAGTCCAAAATAAAATGTCCCTTTGATCAATGATTTCTAAAATTTGTTCCCATATCTGTTGTGAAGGACGTTTTCAAATAACTTGAAGTGCAAATGGTTCCCATCAGTCGGAATACAGTAACATTTCATGTGTTACCCCACACAAAAACAATCAAGCAATTTTGTTGTCACAAGTTGTTCTAAACAAGTCTAGGATGGACTGTTTTATCAAACAAAATCATTTCCAATGTTGTGAGGACTCGTCTATCTTCTGTGCAATGTTCTGAATTTTGTATCTGAATGCAGATGTAACTGGCTGCTCTGGGTAAAAGTACAGTTTGTGCCTTTCACATTGTTAATGTATATTACTGACTTTAGTTGAATAAAGTGATGTTGTCCCAGGCATCGTCTGGCACCATTAATTAGACCATTAATTCCCACATCGCTAGCCAGAGAGTCAGGTGGAGCTGGGATTGTTTTCAATTTTTGACCCAGACATTGGCGTATTTCCCCTATGGTGGGGGATTTCAACAATAGGGAACATGTTTTTACAATGAGAGGAGAAAATTTTTTAAAAAGATATCAGAGACAACTTTTTACACAGAGAATGGTTTGTGTGTGCGATGATCTGGTGGTGGATACTTACAACCTATAGAAGACATTTGGATAAGTAAATGAATATCAAATGTTTGGAGGGATATGGGCCAAGTACACCCAGGTGGGATTAGTTTAGTTTGGGATTATGACTGGCATGGACTGGTTGGTCTGAAGTGTCTGTTTCCATGCTGTCTCACTCCATGACTCTATGACTATTTATCAATGTTTCTCAATATTAAACAGTGCTGTAGTGACCCTCGAATGAACTGTTGATGTTTAGGTTGTGTCTGAGACTCTGCGTATATTTCCTTCAATGAGAGGAGTGACTAGTTCTCCAAGTTTCACAACTGAAAAATAAACTTTTCTCCAGTATTGTTGCTGAGTAGATGTGTTCCTGCAGAGGCAGTGGTTATGGTTTGCAGTTTGCTTTCCACCAACTGGTCAACAGTGAGACAAAATATCTTTGATCCACTGCAGAAACTCCACTTGCTTCCAGTAAATGAAACTGAAACTCAAGGACCTTTTCTGCAGTCAGCTTAATTGCTGCCAACTATTGTATCTGGCCGATTAAAGGGAAAATGAATCAACTAAAGTAAAATCCTACCAAACAAACTTTATTTTCCCATTTACTCACAATGGATACATTTCACTTGGCATTTCTTCTTTAAAAAGGAAAGTCACAGAATACAGCATTCACTGTATGACTATCAGAGCCAGGACATTGAATGCAGTAACATTCTGGTTAGTTCAGTCTGTTTATTGAGTATCTTTAAAGCTCCTGAATATGAAGTTAATGGATCCAAAATCCCACATTGCAGTAACATTTGTTATCATCTCAAAGTAAATTAACAAACTTGAATTGGTTCAAACTCACATCACTTGTTGCATCATTCTCTGATTCATGTATCTCATTAAAACTGAGTGGGCCCTTTATACATGGTCAACACTGGTGTCGTGTAACAGTGAATTTTTGCTTATTTTTATGAGTTAACTGCCCCTGTCAGAGCTATCAGTGAGCAGAGAAATGTACTGTTTATAACCTACATTCGTGGTAATGATTATTGTAATACTCTCTAATTTAACCAAACACTCCTGATGTCCCCAGGCAGTTACCTGCAATGGTTTAGATGTTGAGGATATTGAAAAAAACGTATGGACTGTCCTGTTCTAATTCATTAGATGCTCTTTCAAAAGTTTACCTAGGCGTTATGTATCACTGCCAACTCACTTTTTGTTTCTCAGGCACACAGCTTTCCTTTACTATGCATTTTAGGGTCAGAGCAATTTGAAAAAAACGATGCAAGGAGAGACATTCTGCAATGTAAGGAGGTGCTTCTAATCTCCGGGTCCAAGCTGTTTAGTGATATCCATTCACAATCCGAACATAATGTATCGTTGGGGGCACGGTGGCACAGTGGTTAGCACTGCTGCCTCACAGCACCTGTAGACCCGGGTTCAATTCCCGACTCAGGCGACTGACTGTGTGGAGTTTGCACGTTCTCCCCGTGTCTGGGTGGGTTTCCTCCGGGTGCTCCGGTTTCCTCCCACAGTCACAAAGATGTGCGGGTCAGGTGAATTGGCCATGCTAAATTGCCCGTAGTGTGAGGTAAGGGGTAAATGTAGAGGTATGGGTGGGTTGCGCTTCGGCGGGTCGGTGTGGACTTGTTGGGCCGAAGGGCCTGTTTCCACACTGTTAATCTAATCTAATAATCACTTTAGACCTGCTCCATATTCGGTTGCCTAAATGGAATTTAGAAACGCAGATTAGAAATGGGATGTTATTTTGTAAAGTGAGAGAGACTTTGAGTGACAGCAAAAATAAAGTCACTCATTTTGTTGGTTAATAATATGATTGAAGTTCTTTTTAGCTTTATCTGCTTGTGGTGGAATGTAGAATTAAAGGGAGTTAACTTCAAATTGAATATTCTGAATATAATCACTTTGGACACGCTCTGTATTCAGTTGCCTAAATTGAATTTTGAAATGTTTAGTATGAATTACATGTTATTTTGTAGTGGGACAGAGACTGGCAGTGTCCTGGGAAATAAAAGCTCAATTGTTTTACTAGCTAGTAATACGTTTGAACTTTGATTTTAGTTTTATCTGCTTGTGAATGAATGTAGAAATAAAGGGAGCTAACTTTCAAATGAATTTTTTAAAAACAAAATACTTGCAACTATCATGTGAAACAGACCTGAAGCTACTCAATTTTACTCCCACCATTTAAAAAAAAACTCCCAAAGAAGCTATTCAGCAAAATAAATATCCCAAGATGTGTATATATCCATGTTTAAGCGTAACCTGGTAAATACATGAGCCCATGTGTTGGGGCTGTGCAAGCTGAGACCAGGATCCAGTCTCAGCCTCCAGCAGGAAACCAACAGGCGGAAGCTGTAAGCCTGCCCTTTCCGATGGCCATATAAATCCTAGGCACTGGACCGTAATTCAACACTCCGGGATCGGCTTTGTTTAGAAAGATCTTGACAGAACCGCTTCCCAGAAGTTATCAGAATGATTGTGTCGACAATTTTTCTCAGTTTATTACTGACTTTCTTATCATGTGAGTGTTTTTTGTTCAAGTCTGTCTTTGTTACTGTCTCAATGTTAGTCTACCTCAGGAATGTAAAAGACTCAGGCATCATTTCATCTGCATTAATGCTCATGGTTTATTTCTTGTCTTTTTTAAAGGTGTCCACTCGGAGATTGTTTTGACCCAGCCAGAGGCAGAGACTGGCCGTCCCGACGGCAGCCTGGAACTGACCTGTAAAACCAGCGGGTTCGATCTCAGCAGCTACTGGATGTACTGGGTCCGCCAGGTTCCCGGCCAGGGTCTGGAGTGGCTGGTTAGCTACTATAGTTCATCCAGCAGTTACTATGCACCAGCGATTAAGGGTCAATTAACTGCGTCCAAAGACACTTCAAACAACATTTTCGCATTGGACATGGGGAACCTGAAGATCGAAGACACCGCCATCTATTACTGTGCAAGAGACGGGTCACAGTGTTGTGCACAGCGACATCCTCATACAATAACCACTGACAAGGATTTATCTCAAATTGGTGATTTCTACCGTGGCAGGAGCGAGAAATAATGTGAGATGCAATTTAAACACAATCCAGTCGGGCTAGTTTGTACAAATGTATAATTTTTTTCTACTTTCTTCGTGTTGATTGTCAAGTTAAATGCAGACCAAACCTGGAAAAGTATTCCAAGCTTTCAAAATACAATGAATAGTAAAAGCTGAAATAATGCACCAAATCATTTTTAGAGGAGTCTGAATCACTGCTTTCTGGGAAGTGAAGAAATTATTTGCATTTTACAGTTTACAGTCTGTCATAGTATTTGACACAACGTGTCTCACAGTGAGAGAGCTGGAATGGCACTGCAATTATGATCAATACAAAAACCTATTCAGCCTCCATTGTTTGAAACTAGTCAGTGATTATTTCTACAAACCGTCTTAACTTGCAGTGCAGTATTAGTTCTGTGGGTTTTATGCCAGTATCACTATTTAATTTGGAAAAGGGTTGGGTAATTATTGATATACCAGTTGGGGATTTTGAGAATCAGCTCATGTGTTACTCTGTGAAGTATAAAACAGTATTAAAATTTATCAAGAATGATCAGAATTCACTAGCGCAATTATGTGATGAAGATTTATCGGGACTTTATTTTGCCTGTGGTTCTGAAAATTTAAAATGATGGTAGATTTTTGATTTGTTTTATGCAGAGCTAGTTATTATGTGACTCAGTCCAGAGAACGTAACACTGTGAGTATCTTGATTACTGGGGCCAAGGGAGCATGGTGACTGTGACTTCAGGTAAGAACTTTGAACTTTCCTAGTGACTTTTTAAAAACTTTCTATCCATGTGACTAATTTCTGAATTAAATGAAGCTCAGATTCTGTGCTGAGTTTGGTTTGGTTCGGATTGATTTTTGTTCAGACTGATTATAGACTTCAGTTAATGCTCAGCAAATAGTTAAAATGGTGATGATGGAGTCAGTTGCTCGGTGTATCTCTATTGTTTGATCAGATGGGCATTCTGTGTGGCTGGGTTACTTGAAACACCTAATGTCTCTTAATCAGTCAGCTATAAATAATGTTTAATGCCAGTGACACCCTGACTGTGAGTTTTATTATCAACAACAAATGCTAAGAATTCAAAGATGTTCAAGATATTACCAAACATGACTAAAATATGCTAAAATATCATGATTCATTTCCTGAATATATGTTCTTACCATGATTATATTTTCTCATTTATTTTGTTAATTTTGTTGATGACAAGCAGGTTAGAAACTGTCATAAAAGCTTCTTGCGGTGCTATATTGCATTCTGTTGATTAGATTCTGAGTTTGTTTTACTTGATTCTGTTGAATTGAGTTGATTGGATTTTGGCTTTGTTTTAGTTGATTGGGTTGAACTGTGTTGATTGGATTCTGACTTTGTTTTTACTTAGTTTTGTTGAATTTTGTTGATTGGTTTTTGAAATGGTTTTATTTGATTCTGTTGAATTGAATTGGTTGGATTCTGATTATGTTTCATTCAAATCTGTTGTTTTGTGTTGATTGGATTCTGATTTTATTTTCCTGGATTCTGTTGAATTGAGTTGATTGGATTCTTATTCAGTTTGTGAAATTGATCTGCGTTTTCATGCTTTCTGAATTGGTGTTTTCTTTCTGGTGAGGAGATTGACTCTCTGGATTACTTTTCATTACCAATATTTGTGAAGTTCTTTTGGTTTTCATGAATCATTTCTGCATTTGTTAAACTTATATGACACATTTTTCTCTGCTTGATTGAAAACATTACATCTATTTGTAACGGTCTGAAAAACAACTCAAGGCAGAAACCCAGAAGTGTGAGAAATGAAAAAAAAACGAGTTTTTAATGCGTTGACTTTTAAAAAAAACTCCGTTCTAATTGTAAACGAACTGAATTTTGTTTTGAATAGCCTCATTCAAAATAAAATTTGGGACTAAAATCTGAAACTGCAGAATTGATCAGATTACGTAATTGAAACTAACTTAAAATTATAATGTGGTAATATTTGTCCATTCAGTAATTTTGTTTTGACCATGAAGTGATTAATCAATATATGCCTTCAACCCCACTCTACTGTGCACTGCACAAGATAGTCATGATCAGGAAGAGTGTGCAGGTTGGAAATAAATTGAACTATTGCCAGAAACGTTACAGCTTTAAGTGTTAAGTCCCCTACAAACAAGGTTGCTGTTATGACTTGTTATTTCTATTCAATTTAATCATTAGTTTGGTTGATTTTAAGCAGCTTTGATAGACTTCAATTTGTTTTTTTTGTGAGGTTACGTCATGTTCTTGGTTCTGTTGAAAATGTTTGCAGAGCTAGTTCTGCTGCAAACACACCGTGTTGTGATCTGGTGATCGTTGATCTGTTGAGGAGGGACTGTGCTTGGGTAACATTAAATGTGTTATATTTGGGAAACTGTTTCTGGTTTCTACATTGTTTTTGCAATGTTAACACGGTTGGTGACAGTGAACTGCTCTTTCCTCATTCAATGCAATCAGCATGCGAGTTAAAATTTCATAAAGTGAAATTATTTCGTTTATTAAGTGAAAGCAAATTGCAAAGTTTTAGAAATGAAGGGAAAACAGATACCTTCAGGCACCATTTTTACTTAAAATAAATAATTAAGGATTAATCGAATCCATGCTTTACAATCCAAATTCAAAACTCAACTATCTAGTTCAATCACAAGGTCTGTCTTTAAACAGTTTGCAAGTCATAGAGAAATATAAATAGAATTTCAAAAGTCTAATGTTCTAATAGTTCTTGCTCTTGAGCAAAAATGCCATGACTGTGCTATAATTGATCAAGAAACACCTTTCAATTCCGCTGTACACTACATACATATTTTTCTGGCTGGAAAAGATCATTGGCAAAGACCATTTGGAAATTCTGCTCAATTCTATGAAGAACAGATCAGTTTCACTGCTTTGATCAGTTTCACACATAACTTGAGTTAATTAATTGTTATGTCCCTGATTAAACTGGATTTGCAGGATAAAAATAAAACATTAACTGAATTATTTAACCTGCACAGTACTTTAGGTGTTCCCAATCTGTGCATTTTAAATAAATAATTACATTTTACAACAAAATATCAACTGAGGAGTCATTCTTCCGGAAACAACTGCGAGAGTGAGTTATGTGACCAAGGCCAAATTTCGAATTAATTAAAGTAATCCACTCATGAACTCGCAGGGCAGCATGGTGGCTCAGTGATTGGCATTGCTGCCTCACAGCACCAGGGTCCCAAATTTGATTCCACCCTCGGGTGACTGCCTGTGTGGAGTTTGTACATTCTCCCTGTGTCTGCGTGGGTTTCCTTCGGGCGCTCTGGTTTCCTACCACAGTCTAAAAGAAGTGCAGGTCAGGTGATTGTGCAATTGAGCACAGCCATAGTGTTCAGGGATGTGTATGTCAGGGTGCATTAGTCAGGGGCAAATATAAATTAGGGGGAATGGGTCTGGGTGGGCTACTTACTGAACAGAGGGTCAGTGTGGAATTGTTGGGCCAAATGGCCTGTTTCCTTACTGTAGGAACTCTCCTCTTAAAACCATGGGAGTACTTGCTGCAAACGCAGAGAATTCATTTTACATCGATGTGTTCAGACGGATGCAGAGTTCACAAATTTGCAGAAGACATGAACTAGAGGATAACAGAGCACATTGTTTATTCAGACACTGAAAATAGAGTAATATTTATTTTAATTAATATACTTGACCTATTTATTGCAATGTAGCGATCAGAAGGAATCTGCTCACGTTAGTTAAGTGTGACAATCTTTCAGATTAGATTTCCTGCAGTATGTATCGGGCCATTTGGCCCAACAAGTCCACACTGACCCTCTGAAGAGTAACCCACCCAGACCCATTCCCCTACCCTATATTTACCCCTGACTAATGCACCGAACACTATAGACAATATAGCATGACCAGTTCACCTGACATGCACATCTTTGGATTGTGGGAGGAAATCCACACAGACACAGGGGAGATTGTGTAAACTCCACATAGGCAGTCACCTGAGGCTGGAACCGAGCCTGGGTACCTGGATCTGTGAGGCAGCAGTGCCACATTTACTTAGACATCCATTAAAGTGGGCAACTCCAGACAGAAGCATGTTTTCAATTCATACCTTTTTAAACATTTTAGTTCATTAAAAGCAGTTAACAAGAAAATAACCTTGCCCTAATTCCTTCAACAGAAATGCTTTCCACACTGGAATGCAGTATTGTTTATACAGTGCATGCAAAATCTCCACAGTTCAAGGAACATTTTAAGAATATGTAAAAATAATTTAGAGAATAACCCATTTCCTCCAGATCTGTGCTTTAATTGGTGATATTTCCCACCTCAATAATTTATGCAATGACTTATTAAGTTTATTAATTCAGTGGTTATTTATGTTCATTATGAACACATTCTCGTTCATATTAATCCACTGGTTAATTCTTCTGATGAATATTCAATTACAGTGAATATATTTGACGTGAGGAGTTGAGCAATGTATCCTCTAGGATTAAGTCTGTTGTACAGTTTGTTTCAGTGCTATCTCTGACTAACTTGCCAACGGTCCTGACCATTTGTAAATTGTCCAGTTGGGATACCTGAATCTCAGACAGTTCAATTCCATCTCGCGCTTCAAAACCACTTTTATCTGCCAGAAATACAATAGGTGCCTCAGAATTGAGAGCCCTGACTAAGTTGTTCCAATCAGAACGAACGTTTCAGGAACAAAAGGCAGATAGCAAGAGTTCTGAAATTGGTTGTTGGCAACAAGAGATATTTGATTGAGCGAGGCAGAGGGAAATATGCTGCATATTTTCTTTGTGCCTCAGTTATGCAGGACATGTTTCGTGGCACAATGCAGAATCAGAATTTTTTTGCACCTTATTATTTGAAAACCTATTATCAGCTTTTAATGTCACTGGCAACAGTAATATTACACTTCAAAACATTTTAAACTTTCTCAAACTAAGTAGACCGTCTAGTGCAGCAACATTCACAGCGGAAAGAGGAAGGGAGTTCGAGGTTGGAATCCAGTGACAGTGAATTGATGGCAATGCAATTCCTAGTTTTATTCCTCTGTAGTTCCCATAGAGTTTGAACAATTTGGAGCTGCTGTCAAAGTATTCTTGGATAAATGTTGAAACGTTACTTTCATTGTACAAACATTCTGGAACAATCCCTAGTTGTTGGAAGGTGTTAATAACTAACATGGTTTATGTACTGTCAAAACAGGTGGGCTATGTTCTCCGTGATAGTGTCGAGCTCATTGTGTTCAGGTCTGTTGTGAAGTTATAGGAGGGTCCCTGATTCTGTGCCAGGTGGTCTGTGTTCACTTACCACCTGTTAGAGAGGTATGTAACACCATCTCTTATCAGGTTACTTCAATGCAAGAAAGCAGATTGAGATGTTTGGGTGTTTGTTGGAATTCCACTCACAGAGGCCAGTGAAATCTATTCAATCTCTGTCCTGACTTGTGTCTCTTAGATATTAAACAGAATTTTGGTGGTTAGCAGCTTTTTCCAGATCAATATTTGTTCACAAGCTTTTGGGCATCGCTAGATGGGGTTAATGGAGTAAGTGCTCAAAGAAATCCCAGCTTTTGACTTGCTGTTCTAACAATATCATTTATAACTAATCCCGAATGAATCATTTTCAAAGTATATTTGATGAGATTATGCTGAGGCTGTTTTACTTTATATTAAACCAGTGCTGTAGCTGAATTTGATAGTTCAGTACGGTGAGGGTTCTGCTGATCCAACACTTGCAGCAGATGGTGATAGCTTTTCTGTTGGTCTTCCATTGCTATCTCAGACCATCCAGTACCTCTGCTAAGAATTCTTTTTCCAACAGGACTCAAGCCAACGTAATCACTGTTTATCTCAACAGATGTGAGCTCTTGTGCCAAAAACATGAAAACAATTTGGTGAAGAGGGGTCTCTGGATGCGAAAGGTTAACCTTGCCTTCTCTCCACAGGAGCTGCTAGACCTGCTGAGTTTCTTCAGAAGTTTCTGTCTTTATTTTGGTTTTCTAGCATTTAAAGTTTGTTGTTTCATTGAAAAAAGTTCTGTTCGATTAAACACGTTCTTCAGAGAAAAGATGCATTTGAACAAATTGCGAATGTTCAGAGATATTATTGAATTTGAGTGCCCTGATCTCGAGCTGTAGTTTCACAAGAAACTACTATGAAGTAACAACACACTGCAGAGTGCAGTGGCTGCTGTAATTGGGTGGAAGTTATTTTGATCACTCAAATAGAGAATGTCAATGATCCCGTTCCAAATAATCAACAGAAGTTTTTTTTTAAAGCACGTGTCAAACAATTAATTTGTTGAACAATTTTAATAACAAGTATTCACGGCCAGTGCTAGCTTAATGAATGACACAATGATAGAAAGGTAGGAACAAGAGGAGGGCACTCAGCCCCTCGAGCTGTTCCACCACTTACTTAGATCATGGTGCATCTGTGAGCTCAATCCCCAGGTCTCCCTTTGGCTAAAACTCTTTAACAAGCAAAAACTATCCCAGATTTACTGATTCGACTGCCCATAACAAAGGGAGACACTATTTCTGAAAGACATTCCTGTGAGTACAGTGACACAATGAGGCTGGAATTAATTGCTCATGAAAGTAAACTTTAAATCTCTGACAATTTCCAATTGAAACATCCCAATCATCATATTTCATTAATTTAACACTATACTTCCCTGGAATAAAGAAATATAATGTGTGATTGCCTTGATAAAAATGAGGAGGAAGTGAGGACTGCAGATGCTGGAGATCAGAGCTGAAAATGTGTTGCTGGAAAAGTGCAGCAAGTCTGGCAGCATCCAAGGAGCAGGAGAATCGACGTTTCGGGCATGAGTCCTTCTTCAGGAAGGGCTCCTTGGATACTGCCTGCTCCTTGGATGCTGCCTGACCTGCTGCACTTTTCCAGCAACACATTTTCAGCAGTTGCTAAAAATGAGGGAAGCTTCATTCCTATTATATGATTAAGAAATAGCTCTGTTCATTCAGTGAAAACACAGTCAAATCACACAAAAGGAAACCATGATTTGGAGATGTCGGTTTTGGACTGGGGTGTACACAGTTAAAAATCACACAACACCAGGTTATAGTCCAACAGGTTTAATTGGAAGCACACCAACTTTCGGAGCGACGCTCCTTTATCAGCAACGCTCCGAAAGCTAGTTTGTTTCCAATTAAACCTGTTGGACTACAACCTAGTGTTGTGTGATTTTTAAAAAAGGAAACCATGTCATCTTGTGTAGACACACAAGTGCATCAAATCATTTTCAATTCTTCCAGTGGTTGTTTGAATCTCTAGACAGGTGTGGAAGTGTCAGACTTTTTATATCGCCTTGAGAAACCAGTTGTCATCAGTTTATTTGAATTGCTGAAGTTTGTGTGGTATTAGCACATTCACAGCGCTGTTAGGAAGTGAGTCCCATGGCTGTGATTGAGGAAGAGGAAACGGGCAGGGAAATAGTTGAGAGTCAAGTTGAAGTCTGATTTGGAGGCAAGCTTTACATGCATGTGTGCCCTTATCCTCAAGGATCACAATTTTGGAACATGCTGCCGAAGGGACATGTCAGCATGCAAAATGGAAGCTGAAGAAGGCATCTCGGCCTCTCTAGAAGGCTATTCCATTCATGGGATCATGATTAATCTTGCTGCTCACCAGTTTTCCCAACACTCGATAACATTGAACCTGATTGTTTCCTGTTCAACAAAACAATGGTGAATTCTTTTGGAATTCTCCACCACAGAAATTCATAGATTCAAGACTCATCGATTCTTGAAAGCGTTGTCTCAAGTACCTAGTGTGTTGAAGGTGTTTGGCACATGTACCTTCATTGGTCAGAGCACTGAGTGCAGGAGTTAGGGCTTCATGTTGTAACTGTCCAAAACATTGGAATGAACTGCCAGAGGAAGCGGGAAGTGCAGAGATCGGTCCCACATTGAGAAGACATTTGAACAGCTACAGGAACTGGATCGGTCTGGATGGATATGGGCCAAAGGCAGGCAAGTGGAATGAGTTTAATTTGGGAACTCTGGTCAGCATGGCTGGGCTGGACCAAAGGAACTGTTTCTGTGCTGTACGACTTTATGTCTCACTGACTTTATGGTGGAGGAGGCTTAAAGTTGGAAGGTGGTGAGCAAGTGAGGGGCTAGATTGGACATGTGGGAGAGTTTGGGCTGGTAGGCTGGTAGGCTGGCTGCTGGGTAAGCTTGCGTGCACTCTGTCTGGCAAAAGGTGGCATCAAGGTAAATGGTAATGGTCACAGGATAATTTGGTTGAATTGTGCTTGGTAGGTGAGGGGTAGTTTGAGCTGAAATGCAGGAGGTCTGTCTTTGCCAGGCTGGTTTATGGAGAGGTGGGCAGGATGCCAGGCTGGTTAGTGTAGAGGTGGGCAGAGTGCCAGGATGTTTCGGGGGTGGAAGGTCACTGGAATGAAGTGACAGGTGGACGTGTTGTCAAAATGCAAAGCTCGGAGTCTGGCAAAATGGTAGGTTGTAAAGCACAGATGCCAGCGGAGCTAGGATGCAATGTGCACAGGTTGTCTTGGGTAAGATGAGAGGTCAGTGATCAAGGGCTGAGGTCATGTCTTGGGTAGTGGGCTTTTGTCAGAGGTTGTGAAAATGATGGTGCCAGGTCCAGTCAGGGCCAGATTCGCTATGGGCCAGGTGCAGGATGGCAGGAGTGTAAATGACTGAAAGGGATTGAGATCATATGTCCATCTGGAATATAGAATATAGAACATTACAGTGCAGTACAGGTCCTTCAGCCCTCGATGTTGCGCTGACCTGTGGAACCAATCTGAAGCCTATCTATCCTACACTATTCCATTTTCATCCATATGTTTATCCAATGACCTTTTAAATGCCCTTAAAGTTGGCGAGTGTACTATTGTTGCAGGCAGTGCGTTCCATGGCCCTACTACTCTCTGAGTAAAGAAACAACCTCTGACATCTGTCATCTATGTCCTCTCCTGCTAGCCATCACTATTCAAGGAAAAAAACTTTCACTGTCCACCCTCTGTTTATCTTTTATGTCTCAATTAAGTCACCTCTCAACCTTCTTCTCTCAAACAAAAACAGCCTCAAGACCCTCATCCTTTCCTCATTAAACCTTCCCGCCATACCAAACAACATCCTGGTAAACCTCCTCTGAACTCTTCCAAAGCTTCCACATTCTCTCTATAATGTGGTGACCAGAACAGTACACAATACTCCAAGTGTAGCCACACCAGAGTTTTGTCCAGCTGCAACCTAACCTCATGGTTCTGAAACTCAGTCCCTCTATCGATGAAAGCCAGCACAAAGTATGCCTTCTTAACAACTCTATCAAACTGGCTGGCAACTTTTAGGGATCTATGTACATGGGCACCGAGATCTCTCTGCTCAGCTACACTACCAATATGGATTGCCTTGGATGTGTTTTGTGTGATAGGGGTTGTGTGTTCCGGGCATGAATGGGTGTATAGCAGGGTAGGGTTTGTCAATGTGAGTGGAAATTTAGGTCTAGGCAGAGTAAGTGCAGTGGTTAGTCTGAGAGATGAGGTTTGGTGGTGAACTGCGTATCAGTTTGATAGTTATTAAAGTTAAAGATTACTTGTTCATTTCTCAAATCATATTTACGTAAATACTCAGCTGTAACAGTCCAAAGTCTCTGAACCTTAATGGTCCTCCATTTTTCAGAGGCCGCCAGAATTCAGATCATTGTAAATGAGATGTTTCAACTTCCAGCCAATTGGCCTGAGTTCAGCCGTGACAGCCATCCTCCCCGTCCCAGTGCTCAGCTCCTGCCTGTGCTGCTGCTGCTGCTGCTGCTGCTGCTGCTGCTGTGACCTTCCTCCCAGAGAGAACATTCTGCCTTGCAGTGATAAGTGAGGAAGGCTCACTGGACCTGATTTCCAAGTATGGGGACGGCAAACACGAGGGGACACAACTTTAAAGTGAGGGGAGATAGGTATAAGACAGATGGCAGAGGTAGTTTCTTTACTCATTGAGTAGTAAGTGTATGGAATGCTTTGCCTGCAACGGGCGTAGATTTGCCAAGTTTAAATACATTTAAGTTGTCATTGGACAGGCATATGGATGTACATGGAATAGTGTAGGTGGGATGGGCTTCATATTAGTATGTCAGAGCAGCGCAACATCGAGGGCCAAAGGGCCTGTACTGCCCTGTACTGTTCTATGTTCTATGATTCACTCTGATTTCTCTCCGGGGGTACTGCCAGCTGTTGGGTATTTCCAGCAGCAGGGTACCTAGTGGGGCGGCATGCTGGTTCCGTGGTTAGCGCTGCTGCCTCACAGTGCTAGGGACTCGGGTTCCATTCCAGCCTCGGGTGACTGTCTGTGGAGTTGGCACTTCCTCCCCATATCTGTCTGCATTTTCTTCCACAGTCCAAAGATGTACAAGCTGGGGAAATTGCAAATGTTGTGTTCAGTGATTGGGAGGTTAGGTGCATTAGTCAGGGTTAACTGTAGCATAATAGGGTTGGGGAATGGGTCTGGATGTGTTTCTTTTCAGAGGGTGGGTGTGGACTTGTTGGGCCAAATGGCCTGTTTGTCTACACTGTAGAATTTCAATGAATCTGCATTTCCTTGGTTTGTATTTTGTGAAACTTCTCTGCTCTTCACAGCAATCCAATGAAAGTGTCAGTTGGTGAGATCTTCAAACAGTTCCTGGGGTGGGATCAGGATGTTCTTCTTCCTAAATGATATGGCAATGTTCAAGGTCGAGGGCATGTTCCTAAAGAGGGAACCAATGATCATGATCAGCAACTGGTAGGAAACAAAAATAAACTCCAGTTATGCTGTAGACTTCAGCGGGAGCATACTGGCAAACGGTTACAGCTGAGGATACATTTGAGTAACTGATAAGGTCAAATTAACAGAAACTAACATGCTCAATTGGTCATTCTATTGTAGAGACACCATCTCCCCCCACGCTTTATGGCCTGGTCTCCTCCTGTGAGGGGCACAACACCGATTCGACAATCTTTGGTTGTTTGGTGATGGACTATTCCCCTGACGTCACCAAGGTAACCTGGAAGAAAGGTGGGGAGCTAATCACGGATGGATTGAAGACTTACCCATCAGTGAGAAACAAGAAGGGAACCTACACCCTGAGCAGCCAGTTAACCCTGCCCGGGTCAGCGGTAGATTGCCCCAGCAAAATCTACTGTGAGGTTGAACACAGCGGGTCACACTCACACAAGAGCAAAGAAATGCCATGTGGTACGTATTGTGGGAAC
This sequence comes from Hemiscyllium ocellatum, assembly GCF_020745735.1. Lineage (NCBI taxonomy): Eukaryota > Metazoa > Chordata > Chondrichthyes > Orectolobiformes > Hemiscylliidae > Hemiscyllium > Hemiscyllium ocellatum. The sequence continues at coordinate 426,468 of NW_026867531.1, forward strand.
TGAGATAAACAGAGCATCTGGGATTAATATGAATAAGGCATTATTTATAACCATTTTCACAGAATCACCTTATACAGCACAGGAAAAAAGGCCCTTTGATCCATCCAGTTTACGCCTGTCAATAACAGCCACCTAACTATTCCAGTCCCATGTGCCAGCACATGATCCATTGCCTTGTGTGACTTGCCCTTGCAAGGATGCATCTCAATACTTCATACTTATTATGAGGGGCTCAGTTTCTACATGACTTATAGGTGCTGAGCTCCAGGCTAACACCACCCTCTGTTTGATTTTGTTTTCCCCTGAGATCCACTTGGAACCTCCTGGCCTTACCTTCACCCTGTGCCCCTGAGGCATTGATCTCTCCATCAAGGGGAAAGGTTTGATCCAGTTTACCCAGTCTATGCCTAAAATAATTCTAGACATCATGATAATCTTCTCCCTAACTCTCCTCTGCTCCAAGGAAAACCCCTGTCTATCTCATCTAGTTTCATAACTAAAACCCTCCAACCCAGGCAAGATCCTGGCAAATCTCATCAATACTGCCTTCAGTGTAATGTAATCACATTCCTTCGATAACATGCACACAACGCTTCAATATGGCCTAACCAGTGTTCTATTAAGTTCCAGTATCATCTCCCTATTCTTCATTGTCAATGTCTAGGCTAATAAAAGCAAATATCCTCCCACCTTCTTAGTCTCTTTATCCAGACGACACAGTACTATAGGGGATCGGTGGGTACATGCACCAAAGATCCTCAGGCCTTTCCAGGGTTCCACCATTCAAAATGTCATACCTCACAGATTCTTCTGCCGAATTCCATCACCTTACATTTATCCAGAATAATTTCCATTTGCAACTTCTCTTCACATACAACCAACTCTTTTATATCCTCCTGCAATCTAAAGCCATAATGCTCATGACTTACCAACATGACAGTTTTCATTTCATCTGTGAATTCACTGGTTAATCCTCCTAAATTTGAGTCTCAATCATTGGTATGTCAGAGAAATAACATGGAAATCAACACCAATCCCTACAGAACACCAGGAGACATAGATTTCCAGTCACGCAGATACCCGATGACTATTATCCCCTGCTCCCATCACTCAGGCAGTTCGAGATCCAATCTGTCAAATTAACTCGGATCCCATTGGCTCTGATTATTGCTATCATCTGTACATCGAGTTATCTCTCTGAAAACTACTATCAAATTGTTACACATGACTTTCTCTCAATAAAACCGTGCTGAAAATTGTTGATTTATCTTCCAAATGAAGACTAATTTCACTTTTCAATAGTTTCCCTACCACTGTGACTAGCTTGACAGATCTGTGTTTTCATTATTTACCCCTTACTTTGTCCTGCGTAACAGTGCAACGTTGGCTGATCTACACTCACTTGGCACAACTGCTGTGGCCAGGCAGTAATTCTAAATTATTGTCAGCGACCCAACTATTTCATCCTTTGCATCGCTCAACCGCTTGGTATACTTTTCATCTGCCCTGGAAATATAACCACTTTTCATTCATCAAGACAACACAGAAGATCACATCATGTGTCCTAATTTCTGAAAGTACATCACAACACCCCTCCATGATTTCTGTCCCCACATTGTCCGTCTTACTAGTGAACACTGACACAACACATTCGTTTTGACCACAACCTAATCCTTCGGCTCCACTCCAATAATAACACTTAATGGGCATTACTGTTTCCCGAATCATTCTTTTATTATGAATGAGCCTGTAACTTTTAAAAATATTTTCCTTTATTTTGACTGCTATTATTTTCTCATGGTCCCCTTTGCTCTTCTAATTCCTTTGTCTTTCAAACTCCCCCTTGCACGTTCTGTACTCCAGACTAATTTCTATTGTTTTGAGATTTCAGTATAGACCGGAAGCCTCCCTTGTTTCTCTTTATCTCACCCTCCATGCCCTTTGGTGTCCAGAGCCCGCTACATTCTTGGTCCCATTCAGTGGGTTCCTGGGAAATGTCCTCCCTGTGATTTTCCTATCTCTTTCTTAAATGTGTCACACTGCTCTGACTCAGATTTACCAATAAGTGTCAGCTTCCAATCCACTCTGGTTAAGTCATTACCTGATCTTACTAAAATTGTCCTTCCCCTTTTCAGAACTTTGGGACAATTTCTATTCCGTTGCAGTACAATCTGAAATCCAACTGATTTACGATCACTGTCTGCAAAGTGCACCACCATTGATGTTTTACCCACTGGGTCGACTTCATTTCCAAAAGTTAAGTCCAGGTTCACCCCTTTCTTGCAAGGTCTGGATTAAAATTCTCTGTATTAACACATACTTTGTTAAAATATTCTCCTGGGGGCATTTTCAGAATTGTGCTCCCTCTCAACTTTTGACACAATGAATATCCAAGCCTATTCTGAGGAAGTTAAAAACCTCTTTTCTCAATCCCCTATTTAATTTACATTTCTCTGAAATTTGCCCATGTATTTGCACTTGGTCTTTTGGACCTATAGTACGGTCTATCGTGTTCTCCCAGTAGTGATGTTTGCTGGATTTTGGTTTTGAGGTACTGTCCATTTGCCTTTGTTCGAGGAGGTATCCATTATTTCATTTCTATTTACAGCCTAAAATACTCTTGTCAGAATTGTGACAGAAGCAACATTCTGTGCCGCAAACCCCCGCCGCTATCCTTTTCCATCTTTCCCTGTCTCGCCTGAAGGCACTAAATCCTGGAATATTGAATAGCCACTCCTGCCCATCTCTCAATATGTCTCCGTGATAGCAACCGCATCATTTCCTCATTTATGGCGGTAATTCATCTGCCTTGTTCATCAGACTCTGTCATTAAAACGAATACCATCCAACATTGCTATCTCCCTTCTGATGTTACCGGTCTACAGTTTCTATGCCTCCTTGACTCCCTTGCTGTGTCCTATAATTTTAGCCTTTCACATTGTCCTGATGATCTTTCTGTGTGGATCCCAGCTTCTCCAGCACTCTGCACAATTATGATTCTTGTATCCATTAACCACAAGAAACCTTGATATATGAGAACTGATTGTATTTGTTATGAAATTCATCAGATAATTTATGCGATGTGTTTCCTAAAGGTAGAGGTCCTCTCCCACCAACTCTTCTCCTAACTGTGAGCTCCAGTGAAGAAATCGCAAGCAGCAAGTTTGCAACCATTGTCTGTTCAATCATCAATTTCCATCCGAAGTCAATCTCCGTGAGTTGGTTGAAAAATGGCCGACTCTTGGATTCTGGCTTCTTCATGTCTCCCGTGTGTGAGGCGAACGGGAACTTCTCGGTGACGAGTCGGCTGATGGTCCCTTATGGTGAATGGTACAACAGCGCAGTCTATACCTGCCAGGTCACTCATGAAGACAACATTCAAAGTAAAAACATCACCGCACTCCAGGGTAAGAGACACATACTGAGAGAGCTACAAATCACTCTGAACTCTGATGTGAATCAAACACACTAATTTATCAGGCGTAGTAAACAGCAAGGTACAGCTTCTCGTTTCCCCACATGTCACGTATCTCATTTCGGTTTGAGTGTTACATTAGCATTGCTCATAATTCAACATTTTGGCAAGTCAGAAAAGCATGTTTCCTCTCTGTTGAAGATAGATATATAGACAGTGAGCTTTGTTAAATAGTTTGTTGCCTGACCTTGCTGGGAGAGGCATTCAGAGTGCTGAATCCTTGCCTGGTAGTGGCTTCAAGGATAAGTTTGGGGGTGGAGGGGAATATTGGAGAGATATCTAATTGAAACATAAAAAATACTGAGAGACTGAGGTCGAGTGAACGTGGAATAGACGTTTTGACTGGTAGGCGAGACTAGGACCTAAGGGCACAGTCTCAGGGTCAAAGGGGCACCGTTTAGAACTGAGATGGGGAGGAATTTCTTCAGCCAGAGGGTGATGAATCTGTGGAACTTGTTGCTGCAGAGGGCTGTGGAGACCAGGCCATTGTGTATATTCAAGCCAGAGATAGTTCGGCTCTTGTTTCGTGTGGGGAGAAGACAGTAGAATGGCTTTAGCCCGAAACGTCGGTTTTCCTGCTCGTCGGATGCTGCCTGACCTGCTGTGCTTTTCCAGCATCATTCTGACCTAAACTCTGGATTGGCCGAACAGCCTTATTCTGATCCTCTATCTTATGATGATGTGGTCTCAAAATGACGTGGTTAAAATATGCAGTGACCCTTACTTGAAAGTAAATCAGAATGCGTTCAATGCTTCATTCCCTGATCAGGAATGACCTGTTGGCCTTGGACATTGTACGACATCGATTTTTATCTGGTACTGAGCTCTTTAACTACATTTATGGGATCAGACCACAGACCAAGTGGGTATCACATTTGATGAACTGGGATAAACGTGGTCTCACTGAGCTTCTTTAAGATGCTCTCTGTAAGTAGTGGATGAGGCAGGAGAATAAATTCTGGTAAGAATGCTACAAAAGGGATGAATGAACGAGGAACTCGAGACAGGCTGATTTAGCCTGGTTTAGGGTGGTGATGTTTACACAGTGGGTAGTGGATGTCTGTAATATTAGTGTACATTTCCATCACGTTTGTAGATTAATTTAAGACGTTTTTGTTTGTTTTTTTTCTCCCCTGCTCTATGAAGAAATTTTTAAAATGCAGCTTGGTAAATAAAGTGAAAGTACAGACCAGTCATGAACGAACTGAATGGAGGGAAAGACTTAAGGAGATGGGTGTCCTTCTCGATATCCAATGCTGTACTCAGTGCCTTGTTTTCAGATCTACTCCAAACGCAGCCCACGAGGAACAATGACATAAATTAGAGAATGACATCACACCAATAACGCAAAGTATTTTTGATCACGTTAAATATAATGAACAGAATTTCCATGGCTATTCACCGCTCCTGTAACACTTTAGAACTCTGCAAAGAGAATAATTATTATTTATTATAATTTGTCCGAAATTTGGGATGTGATTTAGCAGTCAGCGTGACCAGCAGCACTTACACCTAAGGGTTATGAACATGGAATTGAACTCATTATATTCAGATTACTCTTGTCACAAGTATCAATAGATGGTCTTAAGTGAGAGACAAACTCTGAAAGAAAGGTAATTCCATGGGTTACATAATGGTATCTTCGATGATTTTACTTTTTTCACAGGTGTCACTTGTTACAAAGCCAGTGTTCTTTAGGAATAATGACACAGGGTATGTCATAGGTAATCACAAATGCTTTCACAAATCAAAATACATCAACAATAGTAAGCATCGTTTCAGCAATGGTTGGAGTTGCCATTTTGAAGGTGGTGTCTTCACCCTGTGAAGAAGTAATCTGAAGATTGGGTGTTTGTATCATAAAGGGGCATTTTTCATTGACTTTGATTTTTGTTTCATAGAAGATACCGAGTGCCACCCTAACACCGTTAAAATCCTCCCACCGCCAGTAGAACAAGTCTTACTGGAGGCGACAGTGACGTTAACCTGCGTTGTGTCCAATCTTCCTTCTGGAGTCAACGTGACCTGGAAACAAGAAAAGAAGCCTCTGAAATCAGAGATTGCTGACCAGCCTGGACAGAATCCCGACAGCGTGATCAGCAAATTAGACATTTCTACTGAAGCCTGGCTGAGTGGCGTTACTTTTGAATGTGTGGTGTACCATCAGAATCTACCGACTCCGCTGAGAGACTCCATCCACAAGGAGAAAGGTGAGCGGTGAGATTAAAACACAAAGCATCCCATGTGGAATCCAGATCCAGTTACATCAATGGCAGGCTTTCACTGGTAATGAACAAAAACCGTTGGGAGCATTAATGATGCATCTGAAGGCAGGATAGCTAAGTAGCTGATTAAGAAAAAGATGGACCAAAGGATATTGTATTCTGATTAAGTCAGATAAGGTGGGAAGTAACCTGGGTTGTGATGTCACCATCAGCAATGACAGTTGGACAGAATGCCCTTGTTGTGGGCTGGAAACATGGAGGCAACTTTCACTTTACTTTTTTTACTGAACAGAATGTGTACCATACTGCTCCTTTAGAAAAGGAAAGTGAATAAATCCCAAATTTAAAATGACGTATTTTAATATTGAGTGAAATTGTGATATTGGTTCAGGATGCTTTTGGTTGATTTATATTTGTCTCAAATATTCTGCAGTGATTAATCCGCTGGAGCCATCAGTGTCGGTCCTCCTGCCACCAACAGAAGAAATCTCCGCTCAGAGGTTTCTCTCCCTCACCTGTTTAGTGAGAGGTTTCTCCCCCCGAGAGATCTTCGTCAAGTGGACAAACAATGACAAGCCGGTGAATCCCAGTAACTACAAGAACACCGAGGTGATGGCGGAGAGTGACAACACTTCCTTCTTCATCTACAGCCTGTTATCCATTACAGCGGAGGAGTGGGCCAGCGGTGCTTCTTACTCCTGTGTGGTGGGACATGAAGCGATTCCATTGAAGATCATCAACAGAACAGTCGATAAATCCAGCGGTAAACCGAGTTTCGTAAACATTTCACTTGCACTGATGGACACTGTTAATTCATGTCAATAAAAATCTCAAAGTTGCATTTAATAATTCAACAGAAGTAATAAAGTTTCTTTTCCCTCCAGTTGTGAGGTAAATACTGAATGAGTTGTTTCTCACTCTGACTTACATTACATCGGTGTAGTTAAAGTGGGTTATTAACAGGTCTAGGACAAGGGTCTTGTGCAGTTAATGTTCTCTGCTCAGATACACCCTGGGTCAGAGACAGAGTAAAGCTCACTCATTGCAGGATTCCACCAAGTACCTTATCCATCCTAAATCCCTCTGTGACAAAATCTGACACTGTCCATTTTATGTCAAGGGTAGAGCACGAGGTTTGAACTTGGTGTTCTTGATTCCCCTGATTGGACATTCTAACAAAATTCATGTCAGTTTTCAACTGCCACATTGCACCAATTGGAAATGTAAATTTAAGACACTTTAAAATTAAATTTGATTGGAACATACCAATCGTAAAGAGTGCAGAACAGTTTGAATGTAACCTTTGTTTCTGGGGAACTGCCAGGGATCTTGCGCCAGCGCATGAGTTGACAGAATGTATCTTCACTTTCACACCAAAGAGAATCGACAGATAAGTTGTCGTGGAGCAGAGGGGAGGGGAACGATGAATGGTCTGTCCTCTTGCTCCCTGTGCAGAGTTTTCATGGTCGATGTCCTCTGTAATGTAACCCCGTTACTAACAGGAACAGTCAGCTTCTTGCTTACTGTCCAAAGATTGAACATTTCCATGCAAAATAATACCTTTGAAACATGTTGGACACGCTTGGCTCTGTTAACAAATGATTAACATCGATTCCCATAATCCAAAACTGGTGTTTGCATTGTCCCGGTTTGAATTCCATAGTTTTGTCTCAGTTTTCTGGAGCACATGGGATCAATTAGAACATAGAACATAGAAAAATACAGCGCAGTACAGGCCCTTCGGCCCTCGATGTTGCGCCGACCAAAGTCTACCTAACCTACACTAGCCCAATAACCTCCATATGCTTATCCAATGCCCTCTTAAATGACCATAAAGAGGGACAGTTCTCCACTGCTACTGGCAGGGCATTCCATGAACTCACAACCCGCTGAGTAAAGAATCTACCCCTCACATCTGTCCTATACCTACCACCCCTTAATTTAAAACTGTCCCCTAGTAACAGCTGACTCCATTAACAGAAAAAGGTTCTCAGTGTCTACCCTATCTAAACCCCTAATCATCTTGTACACCTCTATAAATCTCCCCTAAACCTTCTTTTCTCCAATAAGAACAGCCCCGAGTGCCTCAGCCTTTCCTCATGATCTTCCTACCATGCCAGGCAACATCCTGGTAAACCTCCTCTGCACTCGTTCCAATGCCTCCACATCCTTCCTATAGTATGGCGACCAAAACTGCACACAATACTCCAGATGAGGCCGCACCAGAGTCTTATACAACTGCAACATGACCTCAGGACTCTGGAACTCAATTCCTCTTCCAATAAAGTCCAGTACACCATATGCCTTCTTCACAACTCTATTTACCTGGGTGGCAACTTTCAGAGATCTGTGTACATGGACACCAAGATCCCTCTGCTCATCCACACTACCAAGTCGCCTACCATTAGCCCAGTAATCCATCTTCTTGTTACTCCTACCAAAGTGAATTACTTCACACTTAGCTACATTGAACTCCATTTGCCACCTTTCTGCCCAGCTCTGCAACTTATCTATATCCCGCTGTAACCTGCCACATCCTTCTTCGCTGTCCACAACTCCACCGAATTTCGTGTCATCCGCAAACTTGCTCACCCAGCTTTCAAGCCCCTCCTCGAGATCATTTATAAAGATGACAAATATCAATGGTCCCAAAACAGATCCTTGTGGAACACCGCTAGTAACTGCACTCCAAAATGAACCTATTCCATCAACTACTACCCTCTGTCTCCTTCCAGCCAGCCAATTCCTAATCCAAACCTCTAATGCACCCTCAATGCCATACCTCTGTAGTTTTTGCTTTAGCCTACCATGGGATACTTTATTGAATGCCTTGCTAAAATCCATATACACCACATCTACCGCTTTACCCTCGTCCACCTCCTTAGTCACCTTCTCAAAGAACTCAATAAGATTTGTGAGGCATGACCTTCCCTTCACGAAACCATGCTGACTATCCTTGATCACATTATTGCTATCCAGATGTTCATAAATCCTATCCCTTACAATTCTCTCTAAGACTTTGCCCACAACAGAAGTGAGACTCACTGGCCTATAGTTACTCGGGCTATCCCTACTCCCCTTCTTGAACAAGGGGACCACATTCGCTATCCTCCAGTCTTCTGGCACTATTCCCGTAGACAATGGTGACATAAAAATCAAGGCCAATGGCTCTGCTATCTCCTCCCTAGCTTCCCAGAGGATCCTAGGATAAATGCCATCAGGCCCAGGGGACTTATCTATTTTCATCCTTTCCAGTATTCCCCAGACTTCTTCCCTACATACCTCAAGGCCATCCATTCTAATCACTTGTGACTCACTATTCACATCAGCAATAGTGTCCTGTTCCTGAGTGAATACTGACGAAAAGTATTGATTTAGTGTCTCTCCAATCTCCTCCGCCTCCACGCACAACTTCCCACTACTATCCTTGACTGGACCGATACCTACCCTAGTCATCCTTTTATTCATGACATACCTATCGAAAGCCTTTGGGTTTTCCCTAATCCTACCAACTAAGGACTTTTCATGTCCCCTTCTCGCTGCTCTTAGCTCTCTCTTTAGATCCTTCCTGGCTACCTTATAACTCTCAATCGCCCCAACTGAACCTCACGCCTCATCTTTACATAGGCCGCCTCTTCCCTTTCACAAGGGATTCCAATTCCTTATTAAACCACGGCTCCCTCACAAGAACCTTTACTCCCTGCCTGACTGGTACATACTTATCAAGGACACCCAATAGCTGTTCCTTGAACAATCTCCACATATCATTTGTGTTCTTCTCTTGAAGCCTATTTTTCCAATCCACGCATCCTAAGTCATGCCTCACCGCATCATAATTTCCCTGCCCCCAGCTATAACTCTTGCCCTGCAGTGCACACTTATCCCTCTCCATCACTAACGTAAAAGTCACTGAGTTGTGGTCACTGTCCCCGAAGTGTTCACCTACGTCTAAGTCTAACACCTGGCCTGGTTCATTACCTAGAACCAAATCCAGTATGGCCTCACCTCTTGTTGGCCTGTCCACATATTGTGTCAGGAAACCCTCCTGCACACATTGGACAAACACCGACCCATCTAACGAACTCAAGCTATAGCTTTCCCAGTCAATCCCTGGGATGTTAAAGTCCCCCATAACAACCACCCTGCTACTTTCACTCTTCTCCTGAATCATCCTCGCAATACTTTCCTCTACTGTTATTCGAATACCTGATATCATTTTGTTTCACATACAGAACACAAGTAGACATTTTCTAATAAACATATTCAGAAATGTTATCTCTGGGGCAGTGGGGATTTGAACTCACGCCTTTTCTCTCAGAGACAGAAATTCTATCACTGCAACAGAAGAGTTGCTCATAAAACGCTTATCTCTCCACGATGATGGGAAATGTTTCCTACAACACCAAGGTCAAATCTAATTATGGGCAATCCATTAAAATTAGAACAATAAATTAGAATAATAAAAATTGCAGTCTGGTATAAGAACAGATACAGAGAGATGATCGCAAATACACACGTAATGACACATATATGGGCTCTCACCTAAAGACACATATTTATGTGCACACTCAAATGTGCATATAGATAAGATGTCACACACGCATACTCGCACAGAGCCACACATGCAAGTGGTACTTGAACACTCACCTAAGCTCATACAAAAACTCACATACACCGAAAGAAAATTATTTGCACAAATGAACAGGGGTACTCACACATAACCATGAGAAATATAGACACACGGTAACACACAAATGGGCATGAATACATATACGTTCATACAGCACAATGCGTACAGACATACACGCATGAACACACAGATACAAATTCCGAAAAATGTCCTCCCACATGTCAACTCATACAGGCACGTAAGTGCACAGAGATAAATATTAATATCATTATTTCCCCATTTTCAGAATCACAAACATACAATGACAGAGGCAGCTTAATTAGTTATTTTTAAACCACATTGATCAGCATGTATACAATGTCACACGTACACACAAATTCAGAGTCTCACATGCAGACACACAAGTGCATAGATCAACAAATAGAGGGGCGTTTATTAAATAAGGAGAATGGGCACAAGCATCAGCAAGCATCCACACACAGTAACACAAACAAGCTTCTCAGGAGATGGTTTGGGAAAGATTGCCACACAAGCAAACATCATCATATAAATATAAACATCCATCAAAACATAACATTGCATGCTAACATTTATTAAGCATAAACATTAAGGACCTGAAACAGACACATAAGCACACATTTTAGATAGCACTAATGAAAAGTGAACACTCACAAAGACATTACAAGATAAGCATAGGCAGCAACAAAATGGCATATTAGCATGATGATGCTTACACAATGTGAACAGACCAAAATTTCGGTGCACAACCACATGAGCACACCAGCAGTAAAGGAACAGGAATATGTTTATTCATGCACAGACACCAACATGGGCAAGAGTGAAGGAAGAGACTCTCATAACCACATACACAAACATTAAAGGGAAACCAAACACACCAAGCAGTAGGTCAAATAAATTAAGGGACACATGTACAAAAACTTATTCCTAAATATACAGATCCTACAAACAAAAATGTGAAGCAATGTCCTGACTGTGATGTCACTTATATTCACGATTTGCCAAGCAATTGGTCACCAATACATAAAGGTGAGAATCACATTTGAACTTTTATTCAGTGATGGCCACAATTTTCAACTAAAGTGCTGTCACAGCCTATATTTAAAATATAATGATATAATTAAAATAATCATTCTAATAAGTATTCCTCAAATAATAGCATCCTGAAATAATAGATTAAAAGAAAAATAATTTAAAACGTTCTGACATGGACAATGAAGAAAGAACATGTGCAGTTCGTATTTGTAATTTCTTGCTGAGAGTCAATAATGCACTGATGGATACAGATAAGAGTCACACTTGAGAAATACCTGACTGCTTTATGAAGATGTAATGGTCTCTAATTACATGACTTGGATGCACATAGATCGATCTGGATCAATAAACGATCTAAATGCGTTCTCTCGGCTTTATATTCATAGATTCAATAAATCGCACTTGGATTGAAGACTATGAGGATGATAACAGCAACATCTGGACAACTGCTTCCACGTTCATCACCTTGTTCTTCCTGAGTATTTTCTACAGCGCTGCCGTCACTCTGGTGAAGGTGAGAATAATCACATCTTTCTCACGCCAAGCAGCCCAATATGTTTTGTGAAATCTCTAAGTGTGCCATTGAATAAACATTAAATCTGAAAGTCCCTGATCATAAATATCTGCGTCATTGCTTTATCTTTCTTTTCCAGGTTAAGTGAATGAATTGTGGACCCCTTTGATTTTCCTGATCTGCTTATCAAGGTCTCTGAATTCCCAATCTACAATCTGTCCTGTTGCTGACTCTAACAGTGAGATCACTTCAGTTTATCAGTGTGTAACTGAGACAATTATTGATGGATTTTTGTTTTTACTTTGATATCTTTGAGATGGTTGTGGTTGGAAGAATTTGTAGCTTCCCTGTTGTTTGAAGCCCATTTGTTTTGTTTTTATTTGTTCCTTACTCAAATGGTTGCCTACCCTTTCTGATGAGCCTTTGTATTCCCTTTCTTGTGACTGTTACTGATGTACAGAAAATTCCCACCTCACAGCGCTGTGTTCTCGTCTCAATGTGGCAACCAGCCATTTATATTCACTTCTGTTAGCATTAACATCAATTTTTTGGATAAAAATGCTTTCTGAAATGGTTAATAAATCTCGAATGAATATGCAGTAACCTTGAGTTTGCATCATTCTTTCTTCAAGGCAGTCAGTATCATACTTTTCCACAACCTACTCCTTCCCATCCAATACTTCACTTGTTCTGTTTGGTTGTGTTTCATCCATCATTTAGTTAAATTTACGCTTGCCATGCCGCCCCTAATGTAAATACATCTTTCACACGATATGCCTGATGGAACACTCCAGAGGCAGAATGATTAGAGAACATTTCCTCTTATGCACCAAGGGTCACGGCCTCGGTCACGTAATGATACAAATTAGGA
>NW_026867531.1:615994-647426 GCF_020745735.1 Hemiscyllium ocellatum
GATAGAGCAAAGTGTGCAGGAGGATATAGGTAGGTTAAGTAAGTGGGCAAGAGTCTGGGACAGAGGGTACAATGTTAGTAAACGTGAGGTCATCCATTTTGGTAGGAATAATAACAAACAGAATGCTGCTGTGGCAGGGGGACTTGGCTGTTCTTGTGCATGAAACACAAAAGTATGGTTTGCAGGTACAGTAGTAATTAGGAAGATAAATGGAATCAATGTCTTCATTGGCTGTGGATAGAGTTTACAATTAGGCTCTTTCTGTTGCAGCTGTATAGGGCGCTGGTGTGACCATGCCTGAAGTATTCTGTCATACTTTCATCGCCCCCTTACATGAGATGGCACTGGGGTGGGGTTTGCTGAGGAGGTTGATTACGTTGATTCTGGAAATGAGGGGGGTGGCTTGTGAGAGAGATTGAGCAGACTGGGAGTATACTCATTGGAATCAGAAGAATGTGGGAGGGGGGTTGTAAAATTATTAATGGAATAGATAAGACAGAAGCAGGGAGGCTATTTCCACTGGTGGGTGAAATTAGATTGACGGGGCATAACATTAAAATAAGGGCAACAGCTTTTGGACGTGTTGAGGATCAACATCTTCACCAAAGGGTGTGAAGCTGTGGAATCCCCTGCTAGTGAAGCAGATGAGGCCAACCAGTTTGAATGTTTTAAAGGTGAAAATAGATTTTTTTAACAGTAAAGGAATGGAGGGTTATAGTGAGCGGGTGGGTAAGTGGAATCTTAGTCCATTGAAAGATGATCCATGATGTTATTGAAAGGCAGAGCAGTCTCATGGGTTCAGATGGCCTACTCCTGATCGTATTTCTAATGTTTGGACGTTGTTATGTTCTAACAGGCCTCCCATCCAAAACGTAATGCTCTCTGACTACTAAGTAAAAACTGAAAGAACTGTGGATGCTGTGTATCAGAAAACAAAAACGAAACTGCTGGAAATGTTTCAGAAGGTCTGGCAAGCATCTCTGGTGTGAAAGGCTCACATTTTATGGTTCCCTGGCTTTCCATACAACTTTCTTCAATAATGCTGCCACATTAGTCACTCTCCAGTCTTCTGGCATCTCATCTTTGATTATCAACGATACAAATATCTCAGCAAGGGGTCCACGAATCTCTTCCCTAGTTTCCCACAAAGTTCTGAGAAATACCTAACCAGGTCTCCAGGATTTATTTCCATTTTTCTACTGTAAGACCTCCAACACCTCCTCTTCTGTAAGATGAACTCATTTTAAGATCACATTATTTATTTCCCAAGTTCCTTAGCTTCTATGCTCCTGTCTACTGTAAATTATTGATACAAAATATTTGCTTAGTGTCTCAGCCATCTCCTGTGGTTCCATGTATGGAAAGCCATGTTGATCTTTAAGGGCTGTATCTCTCCTTAGTTATTCTTTTAACCTTAAAATAATTTTAGAATCTTTTCGGATTCTCCTTAATTTCTATTTGCCAAAGCAATTTCTTGCCCCTTTTTTCCTCATGATTTCCTGGTTATGGATACTCCGACTGCCCTTATCCCCTTCTCAGGATTCACTCAATCCCAGCTGTCTATATCTGATGAATGCCCCCTTCGTTTTCTGGACAGGAGTTGCAATTTCCCTCATCATTGAGCTTTTCCCATGCCTTGCCCTTCACACAAACAGAAACATACCATCACTGAACTCTCATTGTCTCATTCTTAAAGGCCTCCCACTTGTCAGCCGTCCCTTTACCTGAGAATAATCTCCCTCAACCAACTTCTCAAAGTCCAATACCATCGAAACTGGCCACATTCCAATTTAAACTTTCATTTTTAAATCAATTCTATCCTTTCTCATCATTATTATTAAACCAATAGAATTATGATCACTTTCCCTGAAGTTGTCCCTACAGACACCTCAGTCACTTGTCCTGCCTTGATTCCCAACAGAAGGTCAAGTATTGCGAACTGTCCAGTAGGTGCATCCACATATTGAATAACAACGTTTTCTTGTACACACTTAACCAATTTCTCCACATTCCAAGATCTTAACATTACCCCAAATTCTGTTTGGAAAGTTAAAATTCCCTACCATTATCCTCTTTCTTACAGATAGCATAATCGCTTGTAAATTTCCCACTGACTATTATTTTACAATCCCAGCAAGGTCATCACCTCTTTCTTATTTTTAGGTTTCATCCATATAACTTCACTGGGCAGTCTCCAAGAAATATCCTCTCTACATCCAGCTGTAATGTTCTTTCTAACCAAAACACCTACTCCATCTCCTCTCTTGCTCCTCTGTCTATACATTCTATAACATCTGTATCCTGGAACATTAAGTTGCCAGTCCTGTTCATCCCTGAGCCACATTTCTGTATGGGAATGTTATCCTTGTCCCACATTCCCATCTATGCCCTATGTTCATCTGTCTCACATGTCAGATCTCTTGCATCGAAGTAAATGCAGTTTAGCAGTCTTACCTTGCTCTGCCAAACTGTTGTCTGCCTTGACCCTAGAATTGCTCACCACATCTCACCTCAAACATTTCTCTTTTCTCACTATCTTGTTGGTTCCCACCATCCCCTTACTAATTTAAAACCTTCAGCATACTGCTAGCAAATTTCCCACAAGAATATCGGTCCCCTTCAATTCAGGTCTCTCTATATAGGTCATTTCTATTCCTGAAGAGATCCAATGATTGAAAAAATGGGAATCCTAACCCTGCAGCAGCTCCTCAGCTACACATTCGCTGCTCTATCTGACTGTTCCTAATCTCAATATTCCATTAGTTTTTAAACAAACCCCAACATGACATTTGCCATCTTTATTGACAGTTGAAATTAAAAGCTAACTTTTTGTTGTTTGGAGATGCAGACTTCCTGTAGATTTCTGAATTCAATCTCTATCTTGCCTGTTAAAATGCACAAGTTCACTGTTTATGTCTGTTCTCATTTATTTAATCCACATTACATTAATGTGCAAAGCTCCTTGTTCACTCTCGTCCTATCTGTATCGCTCCACAAACTTCTTTTTGTGTCATACTCACCACTTGTCTCTGCTCCAATTTTTGTGTCATTCGCAAACTTGCCTACAATATATTCACTTTCCTCATCTAAGTCATCAAAATACTTTGTAAATTTTTTTTCTCCCCCAGAACAGATTTATGTGGTACTCCACAGATTGACATCCTGTAAAATAAAACACTTCATCAAAATTTCTGATTGGATTTCAAAAAATCCTCTCTCCACGTTAATACAGTACCTCCAAAGCCAAGGCTCCTTTCTCATTCAGTAATCTTATGCAGGGTGCTGTCAAACACCTTCAGAAAATCAAAACATATTACAATCACGGTTTCCTCCACTTTCTCCAAGAATTGCAATACATTTATCAGGCAAGATTTCCATTTTGTAAAGCCATTCTCAGTTTTCTGCTGTAACATTCTTTTTTAAAGACTCCACCATTTTTTTCAATAAATGATGTTAAACTAAGTAGCCTCAGTCAACTTTTGTGTGCCTTAACTTTTTATGAGTGAAGGTGTTGGTTGAAGGATTTACTATCAGCCGTCACTTCCACCAGCTGGAGAAGCACTGTCATCTACTGTGAAAAACTCAACAAAATGTATCTATGTTCATTTACTGAGAAAGCAATTCCACAAATGTTCTAGCTCATCACCTTCTGCTGGTGGTCCCAGATTTATGAAGCAATTCATTGAAAGTCGACAAGGCTAATTAGCATCAAACCAAGATCAATATTTGAGCAGAAATATCTCAATTCCTGGTCATGTATTTTTGTTCATCTCTTTTTAGGACATTAGCTTTGACAATGTGGAGACTGTATGGGTGGAGCTGTGAAATACCAAGGGACAAAAAACATTAGTGGGTGTCATACACAGACCCCCAGACTGCAGTGGTCATATCGGAATAGTATTCAACAGGAAATTAGCCAAGCATGTGATATGGAGACATCTGTGATCATGGGTGATTTTAATCTGCATCTAGATTGGACAAATCAATTAGCCACAATGTCTTAGAGGAAAAATTCCTGGAGTACATGCGGGATGGTTTTCTTAACCAATATGTGGATGAACCAACTAGAGAGCAGGCCATCTTAGACTGGGGACTGTGTAATGAGAAGGGAATCATTGCCAATCTAGCTGCGTGAGACTCCTTGGGGATGAGTGACCATGACATGATACAACTTTTTTATCAGGATGGAGAGCGAGCCAGCTGATTTGGAGACTAGGGTGCTGAATTTTAATAAAGGAAACTATGAAGATATATAAGGCATGAGTTGGCGTTGATAGATCAGTGAAAGTTGCTTAAAGGTGTGACAGTAGATAGGCATTGGCAAATATCAAGGAAAACATGGGGGATCTGCAACAACTATTTATTCCTGTCTGGTACAAAAGCAAAATGGGTAACAGGGCCGATCCATGGCTTATAAAGGAAATTAGATAGCATCCATTGAAGGAAATAGCATAGAAATGGGCCAAGAAAAATAATAGGTCTGATGTTTGAGAGCAGTCTTGAATTCAGCAAAGAAGGACCAAGGGATTGATTAAGATGGGGAAAACAGTACAAAAGAAAGTAAGCTTGCAGGGAGCATGAAGACTGACGCTACAAGGTTCTACAGTGCATGAAGAGAAAGAGATTGATGAAGACAAATGGTAGGTCCTACAGATGGAAATTGGGGAAATGTATAACAAAGGACAACGAAAACAGCTGAGCAATTGTATCCATCCTTTAGTTCTGTCTTCACAAAAACCGACAGTTATACAGGAGGTGGGTGAGGCTGCAGTTGGAGCATGTGTTCTGTTTTAGTCACCTTGCTCGAGGAAGGATGTTATTAAACTGGAAGAGGTGCAGAAGAAAATTTGTAAGGATGTTGCTCGCACTCAGTGTTAAAAGGAGAGGCTGAACAAGCTAGAACTTCTTTTCTTGGCAGTCTAGGAGACTGAGAGGGGATCTTATAGAACTGTACAAAATTATGAGAGGCATACACTCAGTCTTTTTTGTCTTGAAGAAGCTTTCCTCCTCTGTCTACAAGATCTTTCCACTCTGCAGGTTCCTGCCTCTATTCCTGATGAAGGGTTTTTGCCCGACACGTTGATTTTCCTGCTCCTCGGACGCTGCCTGTGTTTTTCCAGCTCCACTCTCATCTAGACTCTGGTTTCCAGCATCTGCAGTCATTGTTTTCAATTAATTGATTTATATCAGACAGGCAGAGATTGGCGTCAGTGTGTCTGTGGGGCGGGTTTATATCAGACAGGCAGAGATTGGCGTCAGTGTCTGTGGGGCTGTTTATATCAAACAGGGGGAGATTGGCGTCAGTGTCTGTGGGGCTAGTTTATATCAGACAGGCAGAGATTGGCGTCAGTGTTGTGGGCTAGTTTTATCAGACAGCAGGAGCTGAAAAATGTGTTGCTGGAAAAGTGGGCAGGTCAGGCAGCATCCAAGAGCAGGAGAATCGACGTTTTCGGGCATGACCTTCTTCAGGAATGAGGAAAGTGTGTCCAGCTGGTAAGATAAAAGGTAGGGAGGGGGACTTGGGGAGGGGTGTTGGAAATGCGATAGGTGAAGGAGGTCAGGTGATGGTGATAGGCGGAGTGGGAGTGGGGGCGGAGAGGTCTGCAAGAAGATTGCAGGTTAGAAGGTGGTGCTGAGTTTGAGGGATTTACTGACAAGGTGGGAGCAGGGAAAAGGAGAACTGGAGGAAATCTAGTTTCATCCTTGTGGTTGGAGGGTTCTAGGCAGAAGTGAGGCGATCTTCTCAGCCGTCGTGTTGCTATGGTCTGGCGATGGAGGAGTCAAGGACCTGCATGTCCTTGGTGCTGGGAGGGGAGTTAAGTGTGAACCACGGGGTGGTTGGGTGCTTGGTCGGGGCTCCCAGAGGTGTTCTGAAATGTTCGCAAGTAGGCAGCCTGTCTCCCATCATTGGGGAAGAGCACCTCATCTTCCACCTAGGACCCTCCAACCACAAGGGATGAACCTTATTTCTCCAGCTTCCTCATTTCCCCCCCTTGTCTCAGTCAAATGCCTTGAACTCAGCACCGCCTTCCAACCTGCAATCTTCTTCCTGACTCTCCGCCCCCACTCCCACTGGCCTATCACCCTCACTTGACCTCCTTCCACTATCGCAGTTCCAACGAGCCTCCCCCAAGTCCCCTCCTTCCTGCCTTTTATCTTAGCCGGCTGGACACACTTTCTCATTCCTGAAGAAGGCTATGCCCGAAACGTCGATTCTCTGCTCTTTGGATGCTGCCTGACCTGCTGCGCTTTTCCAGCAACACATTTTCAGCTATGATCTCCACCATCTGCAGTCTTCACTTTCACCTATGACAGCAGGATTAACGTCAGTGTCTGTGGGGCTGGTTTATATCAGACTGGGGAGATTGTGTCAGTGACTGTGGCTGGTTTATATCAGACGGGGGGGAAAATGTTGTCACTGTCTGTGGGACAGGTGAAATCAGACATGGGGAGATTTGTGTCTGTGGGGTGGTTTTATTCAACAGGGGTGATTGGTGTCAGTGAGCGAGGGGCTGGTTTATATCTGACAGGAGGAGTTTGGTGAGGACGTTATAAAGCCAGAAAAGGATCTTCATGCTTTAATTCTCTTTCAAGGCATACTGGGCACTCAAGGTTAAACATTCCACTGTGAAACAGACTCACTACAGTATCAATTACAGAATAGACAGAACATCTCAGTAGGATAACTGAATCTTCGAGAAGGAATCCATTGCAGCCACACATGTGGATTCCTCTGCAGCCTCAGGCAACGGTATTTGTCCTCCCCAGCCCAGACTGATAGCCTTGGCCACAACCTGTTTAAACTGCCTCCTGCTCCCATTATCTTGCTTCCTCTCCATATTAGCATAGGGATGTGAATTCCCCATTGAAAACAGGCAAAATCCTTCAGTTTTAATCTCTTCCTATTGATACATGATCATGAAGAATACGATTATCAGTCGTTATTGCAGGACATCAACATTCACCGGACCTTGTAAAATTATAATTGCCATCTTTAACAATGTAACGACAGTCAACCATGTGGATTATAGACCTTTTGTATCACCACAGTAGACGCACAACTACTTTCAGGGACATGGAGAATCTCGCGCTGCACTCCGATATAAAGCATCTGCTGTTGTATTGAAACTTGTGTCGTCTGGATTTGTGGAACAAAATATAGATTAACAGCCTCACAATTCTATGTTTGATTTTTCATTTTCAATCAGGAAGTGTCTGCTTCGCCTTCCCATATCTAACAAACCATCAGATTTCATCTCTGCAGCCTCAGATCCTCTCTGTAACCACAAATAAACACTGAGTGATGAAGATATTTAGCAGGTGCAGAAGCATCTGCAGAGAGCGAGAACAGAGTTCAAACCCAGGTCTGACAGTGTGTCAGAATAAAGCTCAATCTTGTGGTACTGCCACATTGACAATTGTTAGTGCCAACACCTCAATCAAAGGCTCTTCATTGTCCTGTTGTTTATCGAATGGCAGTGGTTTACAGTGCAGAACAAGTCCCTTCAGCCCATTGATTCTGTGCCAGTCATAAACAACCATCAAACTATGGTAACTCATTTCTCAGCCCTCAGCCCATCACCTTGTATAAGGTAAAAACAAGGACTGCAGATGCTGGAAACCAGAGTCTAGATTAGAGTGGGGCTGGAAAAGCCAGCAAGTCAGGCAGCATCCAAGGAGCAGGAAAATTGACGTTTCGGGCAAACAGGACAGACTACAGATTCAAAAACACCAGCAACGGTTCTCCTTCAAGACCCATCACCTTGTATGTCTTGGCATTGCAAGTGACATCTGAATACTTCTTCAATGATTTGAGAGCTTCTGTCTGTAATGCCCTTCCGGCAGTGAATTCAGTTTCTCACCACCTCTGGGTGAAAGCCTTTTTCCTTCATTACAGACCATGAGTATAGGAGTTAGGACATCATGTGGAGGTTGTACAGGCCTCTTCTAGAATACTGTGTCCAATTCTGGTCTCCCTGTTATAGGAGGGGTATTGTTAAACTGTTCAGAAATATTTACAAGGATGTTGCCAGGACTGGAGGCTTTGACTTAGATGGAAAGGAGCTTGAAGGTTGAGGGGTGACCTTACAGAGGTTTATAGTATAATAAGGAGCAGATATAAGGTGAATGTCAGATGTCTTTTCTCGGGTGATAGACTTCAGGGTTTGTATATGAAGAGGAAGTGATTAGAGAGATATGGAACAAGTACAGGTAAATGGGACTAGGGTAAAATTAGGATATCTGGTCAGCATGGACGGGTTGGGCCGAAGGATCTGTTTCTGTGCTGTACGCCTCTATTACTCAATAGAGAGATGTATAAAATAATGAGGGGTGTTCATAAGATTGATAGTGAGGAAAAATTCCCCTTGGACTAGGGAGCTTATTCCCCCCTAGACTTCAGCACTAGGGGACATACTTTTAAAGTGAGAGGAGAAAGATTTAAAAGGGAAATGAGGTTCAACTTGTTTACACAGAGAGTGGTTCATGAGGAATTAATGGATGCGGGTTCAGTTCCAATGTTTAAAGGTATTTGGACAAACAGGAAAGTATTGAAGGGATATGGGCCAGGAGCAGGTGGTGGGACTAGTTTTGTTTGGGATTATGGTTAGCATGGACTTTGGGGGGAACCAAAAGGTCTGTTTCCATGCTGTATGACTTTATCACTGACATTCCCCTTAAGTCTCCTGCCCCTTACCTTAAATATCTGCACTGCCTTCCAGTCTTTACAACATTTGTCTGAATTGGTTCCTCCATCAAGGGGAATATTTCCTTACTGTCTACCCAATCAACACCTCCCATTATTTTGTACATCTCAGTGATGCCATAGAGTCAAACAGATGTACAACACAGAAACAGATCCTTCAGCCCAACTCGTCCATGCCAACCAGATATCCAAAATTAACCTCGTCCCATTTACCAGCACATGGCCCTCTAATCCCTTCCAGTTCAAATTAAAACTCACCCAACACCAGGTTATAATCCAACAGGTTTATTTGGAACCACTAGCTTCCGAACACTGCTCCTTCATTAGGTGGTTGTGGAGTTTTCTTCTACCCCTCCCGATGCCTTTTATCTGTTACTAGCCTTGTACTGGCCTGCACTTCCTCTTGCATACACGCATGCCCTGTTGCTGAAAAACTTGCCCCTTAGAACCCTTGTAAGTCTTTCCCCTCTCACCCTAAACCTATGCCCTCTAGTTCTGGACTCCCCCACCCCAGGGAAAAGACCTTGTCTATTTACCCTATCCATGCATCCATGATTTTATAAACCTCTTGAAGGTCATCCTCAGCCTTCGACACTCCAGGGAAGACAGTTCCAGCCTATCCAGCCTTTCCTGTAGTTCAAACCCTCCAACCCTGGCAACTCCTTGTAAATCTTTTCTGAACCCTTTCAAATTTCACAATATCCTTTCTATAGGAGTCAGAGCAGAATTGCACACAATACTCCAAAGGTAGCCTAACCAATGTCCTGTACAGCCACAACATGACCTCCAAACTCCTTTACTCAATGCTCTGACTAATAAGGGAAGCATATCAAATGCCTTCGTCACTATCCTATCTACCTGTGACTCCCCTCTCAATCTCTCTGGTCGAGGGAAAACGACCCAATCTTTCCAGTCGCTCTTCATAACTGAAACTCTCCAGCTCAGAAAACATCTTTCCAAGTCTTGAGTACTAACATATCCATCCTTAAATGTGGATTCTAGAAATGCAGACAACAAGCTAGCTGTCCCCTAGCCAATGTTTTCGACAGTTCTAACAAACTTCCCAGCTCAACCTCTGTGCTTAACAAGGAAAGGCGAGTTTATCACCTGCCCTGGTGTTTCAGTGACTGGTGGACATGCACAACAAGGTCCCTCTGATCTTCAGTGCTTCCCAGGGCCCTATAGTTCATCACGTATTCCCTTACTGTGATTGTCCTCTTATGATCTAAGCCCATCTTCCTCACTGTTTGCCACAACACTAGTTTTGTATCATCCGTGAACTCACTGATCAATCAACTCACTGAATGGCACCGATCAATTAGGGCGGCACGGTGCACAGTGGTTAGCACTGCTGCCTCACAGCGAGAGACCTGGGTTCAATTCCACCTCAGGCGACTCTCTCTGTAGAGTTTGCACATTCTCCAGGTGCTCCGGTTTCCACCCACAATCCAAAAATGTGCAGGTTAGGTGATTTGGCGATGCTAAATTGCCCATAGTGTTTGGTGAAGGGGTAAATGTAGGAGTATGGGTCTGAGTGGTATACGCTCCGGGGAATCGGTGTGGAATTTAGATTCTTACAATGTGGAAAACAGGCTTCTTCGGCCCAACAAGGTCCACACCAACCCTCCAAAGAGAAACCCACCCAAACTCCTACCCTATATTACCCCTGACTAACACAACGGGCAATTTAGCATGGCCAATTCACCTAACCGCACATCTTTGGACTGTGGGAGGAAACCGGAGCACCCGGAGGGGACCCATTAGACACAGGGAGAATGTGCAAAACTCCACACAGACAGGCGGGAATCAAACCCAGGACCCTGGTGCTGTGAGGCAGCAGTGCTAACCACTGAGCCACCGTGCTGCCCTACTTGTTGGGCTGAAGGGCCTGTTTCCATACTGTAAGTAATCTAATATAATCTAATCCTCCAACTTTCAAGAGAAAGTTATTTCTATCAACCTAGAAACTGCAAGACCCAATACTGGCCTCTGCAAGATCCACTGGGCACAAACTTCCAGTTACAGAAGCACATCTTAACCATCACCTCTGCTCCACCCCACTCAGCCATTGTGGATCCAATTTTCCAAATTTCCTTGAAGCCCATGGGCTCTTGTCTTTGCCATCAGTGTCCCAGGCAGCACCTTATCAAAAGCCCCACTGAATTCCAAGTAGCCTCCACCAAATGCATTGCTGTCACCTACACATCTGGGCACCTCTTGATAAATTCAATCAGGTTGGTCAGATATGACCTTCCTTTAATAAACCCACACCTACTGTTCTTGATTAACCCCTGCCTGCTCCAAGTGCAGATTCATTCTGTCCCCGAAGTATTCATTCCAACAGTTTCCCCACCGTCAGACTGATTGGCCTGTAGTTTCCTGGTTTCTCCCTCTTCCTTCTTGAAGACCTTGTCACATTTGTTGTTTCTAATTGAGGTCTGCAGCCAAGTGTTAGGTCTCTTGTACAGCTTGGGGAAGGTAGAAAGGGACAGTGGTAGTGTCTTTACCTCTGAGCTAGGAGATTCAGTTTCGAGTCCCACCTGGTCCAGAGGAGTACCGTACCATCACTGAACAGGTTGGTTGAGAAACTATCTCCAAGGTGTTTTACCCTCTCCTGAAATGACTGAGTTAATCCTGAATAGACATTCCAACAACACCTCTGCACCTGAATGGCACTGTCTCTTCTCAATCTAATTTTTCTTCCTTCCATCCAAACCTCTTTTGGGAGCTTTACAGCATTCACTTTACCCCGGGGAAGTGAGTTCTGCAGCTTTTACACACTTTTACATTTGTTCTTTGCCAGTTTTTTGAAAATCAAGGTCCAATCAACTGAAACAGCAGCAGGAATTTATCTTCTTGGATACACTATAATATACACACACACACACACACACACACACACACACAACAACACACAACACACACGGACTGACCCTGATCTCGGATGATGACCTCTGCAGGGAGACAGACATCAACTGCAATAACCTCTTGGATCTTCCTGTCCATCGACAGCATTGGTCTCTGTTTGGGTGCCTGCTTTTCTTCCCGTGTCCAAGCAACAAATGATGATAGATTCATAACAGTTTTCCTCCAATCCATGTTTAAGGCATGTGTTTGTGTTATTTTTCACTGACTATTGATTTAATCTTCTAAAATGGGGAGTGGCTTCCATCCCAGATGACCACACCAGCATGCCTTGGGGACCCTGAGTAATGATTAGGGAAGTGTATCTGTACCATTCCACCTTCTGCACCCTGTACCGCCAGATACTGCTCCCTCAGTATCTCAGAAAGCACCTCCTCAGTTTGTTATCCCAAGCACCTCGACAGAACCTTCATGCCCTCAACACCTCAGAAAACAAACCTGTTACCCCCTTGGACCGTGTTCATCCCAAACCTGTTCTCACTGTGGTGACCCACAGCCACCCCCAAGATTGGAGCCCAGGGCCCAGAACATTATTTGGGTCTCTGGATTGATTATAGAACGTGGAAGCAGGCCATTCGGCCTATCAGGTTCACTCTGACCCTCGGCAGAGCATCCATCCCCCCACTCTATCCCTGGATCCCTTCATTCCCTCTGGCTAATCCACCGAGCCTGCACATCTTTGGACAGTGGGAGGGAACTGAAGCACCCGGAGGCTGACACGGGGAGAATGTGCAAAACTCCACACAGACAGTCGCCCGAGGCTGAATCGAACCCGGGTGGGGTGAGGCAACAGAGCTAACCACAGAGCCCCTGTGACAATCCCACTATCTCCGCCCCATTGATGACCGTTTGATGTTTATACCCGGGGAGTATCTAACCTGTCTAGCGTTTATTTAAGAAAGATTAGGGAAAAGGACAATGCCTCCACAAGCTCAAGATGCTAAAAATATTTATATTCATTTCAAACAAAGACTTTATAAAATTATGTACAAACATAGTAACTAAAGTTCAGTTCTGTACAGTCTTTACAACAAGTCTTTATGATGACATATAAACTTCTCTTGGCTGAGTAACTGAAATGTTAGATCTGAGCTGTTCCTTCTTAATTAACATCATAAAGTTACATTGATAAGGATCTTTGTGAAGTGCCGTAAATCTTTATCTGTTCCCCCACGCACCCCCCGCCCTACAAATACAATGCCTTACAATGCTTGAACCTGAGCTGAAAATGTGTTGCTGGAAAAGTGCAGCAGGTCAGGCAGCATCCAAGGAGCAGGAGAGTTGACAGAAATATCGATTCTCCTGCTCCTTGAATGCTGCCTGACCTGCTGCGCTTTTCCAGCAATACATTGTCAGCTCTGATCTCCAGCATCTGCAGTCCTCATTTTCTCCTAAAAGCCTTAAACCTGTTTGTCAACTTTCAACAGAAGCAACCTCAGGGCATGAACACAGACTGAGTTGCTCAGTGACACATGATTGATTGGGTCAGATCAAATTCTCAAGCAAACACCCGCACAGATTGCTGGGGAAATTCAGCAGATCAGACAGCAACGGTGAAGAGAGAGAGGAACAATTCGCATTTCAAGTGACCCTTCCTCAAAACGGTCTGTTCTGAAGGAACGTTTCCACAGAAATCACTGGATTGAAAGGTGAACTCTCTCTCTCTCCCTTCACAGATGCTGCCGGACATGCTTAGCTTCTTCAGCAATCTCTGTATTGATGGTTCAGGTTTCCAGCGCGTCCGTACAAGTTGAGTTTAGTGTTGAATTCCCAAGCTTGCTCTATTATAGGGATTGAATTCCTCTGCTACAAAGGGGGGTCTCAGTTACCTCAGCTAACTGGTTTGTGATGACAACATCGTTGGCTCAATTTCTATCATGGAGGAGAAAGTGAGTACTGCAGATGCTGGAGATCAGAACTGAAAATGTGTTGCTGGAAAAGTGCAGGTCAGCAGCATCCAAGGAACAGGAGATTCGATGTTTCGGGCACAAGCCCTTCTTCAGGAATCCCTTGAAGAGGGAGGAAGACAGCTTCTTCAAGGAAGGCATCCTTGCAAGAGGATTCGCAGAAGGTTAAAATCTTCGAGGAGAAAGTGAGGTCTGCAGATGCTGGAGATCAGAGCTGAAATGTGTTGCTGGAAAAGCGCAGCAGGTCAGGCAGCATCCAAGGAACAGGAGATTCGACGTTTCGGGCATAAGCCCTTCTTCAGGAATTTCCTGAAGAAGGGCTTATGCCCGAAACGTCAAATCTCCTGTTCCTTGGATGCTGCCTGACCTGCTGCACTTTTCCAGCAACACATTTTCAGCTTAATTTCTATCATGTCTGAAATTACCATGAAGGCCCCAACTTCTCAACCTTGCCCCTCACCTGAGGCATGTGACCCACCAGTCCTCTCTCTCTGACAAGACAGCAGCTCCCGGGTCCTCCTGGTCTATAATAACTTCCTAACTTTAAAAAGGCACTCCAGTAAGAGAACTCTTTACATGGTTCAGGTCAAAATCTTGGAGTTCCCTCCCTAACATCAACATGGGACACCAAGGGCTATAGCAGGAGAATACAGCTCACCCCCACCTTCCAGGCAACTGGATGGTGTGGGAATCTCATGCAAGTGAAATTTGCAAGTAACTTTTATTACAAGGTGACGGTGGATGGTCACTAAGACTGTTTCTTTACCTCTGTTTAAATCAGCGTAACAGGGAACCAAAGGATGGGGTGAAAATGACAGTGATAGCATTTCGTAGGTTGGTGTTTGTTTGAGATTGCATCGTCGCTATGAATGTTTGAACACTTATTCAAGGGCATGCAGTTAGCTGCTAGAGGATATGGTGGGGACTGGTACAATTGCGACATTTAAAAGGCATCAGGATGAATATGTGAATAGGAAGGGTTTAGAGGGATATCAGCCAAGTGCTAGCAAATGGAACTAAATTAAGTTGGATATCTGGTTGGCATGAATAAGTTGGGCTGAAGGATCTGTTTCCATGCTGTGCATCTCTCTGAATAGATTGTTGCAAAGTTTCAGACAAGGCTTGGATTGTGTGTCTCTCTCATGCTTTCTCAGAATCTGCAAATGCAATGTCTCCATATTTCCACAAAACATTAAGAAAGAGAAAAAAAAACGGTCAGTACTGAGGGAGTGCCACACCGTTGGAGGGTCAGTGATACGTTAGTATTGCACTGTCAGAGGATCTGTACTGAAGAAATACTGCACTGTCGGATTGTCAATACTGAAGGATTCCTGTACTGTCAGAGGGTCAGTTAGGATGGAGTGCTGCATTGTCAGCAGATCAGTAATGAGGGAGTGCTGCACTGTCAGAGGGTCAGTACTGAGGGAGTGCTGCACTGTCAGAGGGTCAGTACGAGGGAGTGCTGCACTGTCAGAGGATCAGTATCAGGGAGTGCTGCACTGTCAGAGGGTCAGTGCTGTGGGAGTGTTGCATTGTCAGCAGATCAGTAATGAGGGAGTGCTGCACTGTCAGAGGGTCAGTACTAAGGGAGTGTTGCACTGTCGGAGCATCAGTACTGAGGGAGTGCTGCACTGTCAGAGGGTCAGTACTGAGGGAGTGTTGCACTGTCGGAGGTCAGTACTGAGGGAGTGCTGCACTGTCGGAGCGTCAGTACTGAGTGTGTGCTTCACTGTTAGAGGGTCAGTACCGAGGGAGTGCTGTACTGTCAGGGAGTCAGTGCTTAGGCAGTGCTGCACTGTGAGAGGGTCAGTAATGAGGGAGTGTTGCACTGTCAGAGGGTCATTATGGAGTGAGCACTCCACTGTCAGAGGGTCATTACTGAGGGAGTGCCACTCTGTGGAGAGTGAGTACTAAGTTAATGTTGCACAGTCGGAGGATCAGTACTGGGGCGCGCAACACTGCCGGACCGTCAGTACTGAGGGAGTGCTGCACTGTCAAAGGGTCAGAGCAAAATGAGCACTGCACTCTTGCAAGGTCATTACTGTGGAGCACAACACTATCAGAGCATAAGTACTGAGGGAGCACTACATTGTCAGAGGAACAG
This sequence comes from Hemiscyllium ocellatum, assembly GCF_020745735.1. Taxonomy (NCBI): domain Eukaryota; kingdom Metazoa; phylum Chordata; class Chondrichthyes; order Orectolobiformes; family Hemiscylliidae; genus Hemiscyllium; species Hemiscyllium ocellatum. The sequence continues at coordinate 631,635 of NW_026867531.1, forward strand.
TATTGAGGGATTGCCATCCTGTTAGAGGTGCTGTAGTAAGGAAGTGCTGCATTCTCAGAGGGTCAGTACTGAGGGAGCGCTTCATTGTCAGAGGGTCAGTATTGAGGGAGCACTATTGAGGGAATGCACCCTGTCAGAGGTTCTGTAGTGAGGGAGTGCAACACTGTCAAAGGGTCAGTACAGAGGGAGTGCAATACTGTCAAAGGGTCAGTGCTGAGGAGGCGCTGCACTGTCAGAGGGTCAGTACTGAGTGAGTGCTGCACTGTTAGAGGGTCAGTACAGTGGGTCCGTTGGAATGTCAGAGGGTCAGTATGGATGGAATACTGCACTGTCAGAGTTTCATTACAGTACAGTGTCGCACTGTCAGAGTGTCACTACTGGGGGTGTGCTGCTCTGACAGATGGGCAGTACTGAGAGAGTGTCACACTGTCAGAGGAACAGTACTGAGGGAATGCTGCATTGAAATGGGTGCAGGACCGAGGGATTGCCGCACTGTCAGAGTGGCAGTACTGAGGGAGTGCTAAACTGTCAGAGGATTAGTACTGAGTGTGTGCTGCAATGTCAGAGGGTCAGTACTGAGGAGTGCCGCACTGTTGGAAGGTCAGTCCTGAGGAAGTGCTGCGCTATGGGAGGCCCAGTACGGAGGGAGTGCAGCACTATGGAAGGTCAGTACTGAGTTAATATTGAACAGTCAGAGGGTCAGTACTGAGGGAGTAGCACACTGTCAGGGAGTGAGTCATGAGGGAGTGCTGCACTGTTGGAGGGTCAGTACTGTGGGTGCATCGGAATGTCGGAGGGTCAGAATGGAGGGAATACCATACTGTCAGAGTTTCATGACAGTGCAGTGCCGCACTGTCAGAGAGTCACGACTGGGGGAGTGCTGCACTGTCAGAGAGTCACGACTGGGGGGAGTGCCGCACTGTCAGAGAGTCAGGACTGGGGGAGTGCTGCACTGTCAGAGGGTCAATACTGAGAGAGTGTCACACTGTCAGAGGGTCATTACAGAGGGAGTGCTGCACTGTCAGAGGGTCAGTACTGAGGGAATGTTGCACTGTCAGAGGGTCAGTACTGAGGGAGTGCTGCACTGTCAGAGGGTCAGTACTGAGGGAATGTTGCACTGTCAGAGGGGCAGTACAGAGGGAGTGCTGCAATGTCAGAGGGTCAGCACTGAGAGTGTCACACTGTCAGAGGGTCATTACAGAGGGAGTGCTGCACTGTCAGAGGGTCAGTACTGAGGGAATGTTGCACTGTCAGAGGGTCAGTACTGAGGGAGTGCTGCACTGTCGAAAGGTCAGTACTGAGGGAGTGCTGCACTGTCGAAGGGTCAGTACTGAGGGAGTGCTGCACTGTTGAAGGGTCAGTACTGAGGGAGTGCTGCACTGTCGAAGGGTCAGTACTGAGGGAGTGCTGCACTGTCAAAGGGTCAGTACTGAGTGCGTTCTGCACTGTCAGAATGTCAGCACTAAGGGAATGCCGCACTGTCGGAAGGTCAGCACCGAGGGAGGTCCACATTGTCTGAGGGTCTTCACTGAATGAGTACTGCAAGATCAGTGGGTCAGTACTCAGGGAAAGCTGCACTGTCAGAGGTTCTTTAATGGAAGAGTGCTGCACTATCAGCGGGTCAATACCAAGGGAGTGCTGCAATGTCAGAGGGTCAGTACTGACGGAGTGCTGCAACATGAGAGGGTCAGTACTGAGGGAGCACTCCACTGTCAGAGGGTCTGTACTGAGGGAGCACTATACTGTGAGAGAGTCAGTACCGAGCGAATGCTGCACTGTCAGAGGGTCAGTACTGAGGGAGTGCTGCACTGTCAGAGGGTCAGTACTGAGGGAGTGCTGCACTGTGAGAGGATCAGTACTGAGGGAGTGATGCACTGTCTGAGTGTCTGTCCCATGGAAAGGCCACACTGTCAGAGGTCAGTAATGAGGGAGGACCACACTGTCAGGGGGTCATTACTGAGTGAGTGCTGTACTGTCAGAGTGTCAGTACTGAGTGCTGTACTGTCAGAGGGTCAGTACTGAGTGAGTGCTGTACTGTCAGGGGGTCAGTCCTGGGGGAGTGCACACTGTCAGGGTGTCAGTACTGAGGGAGTGCTGCACTGTCAGAGGGTCAGTACTGAGGGAGTGCTGTACTGTCAGAGGTTCAGTACTGAGGGAGTGCACACTGTCAGAGGGTCAGTACTGAGGGAGTGCTGCACTGTCAGAGGGTCAGTACTGAGGGAGTGCTGTACTGTCAGAGGTTCAGTACTGAGGGAGTGCACACTGTCAGAGGGTCAGTACTGAGGGAGTGCTGGACTGTCAGAGAGTCAGTAATGAGGGAGTATCACAATGTCACAGGGTCAGTACTGGGGGAGTGCCACACTGTCGGAGGGTCTCTACTGATGGAGCACTGTACTGTCAGAAGATCAGTACTGAGAGTGCACTATATTGTCAGCGGGTCGGCACCAAGTGAGCGCTGCAACGTGACAGGGTCAGTATTGAGAGCATGCTGCGCTGTCAGAGTGTCTGGACTGAGGGAGTGCTGCACTGTCTGAGTGTCAGTCCCAGGGGAAGGCCACACTGTCAGAGTGTCAGTAATGTGGGAGTACCGCGCAGTCGGTAAGTCGGTAATGAGGGAGTACCACATTGTCAGTGGATCAGTCCTGAGGGCGTGCTACACTGAGAGAGGGTCAGTACAAAACGAGCACTGCACTTTTGGAGGGCCATTACTCAGGGAGAACAACACTGTTGGAGAGTCAGTGCTGAAGGAGTGCTGCACTGTCAGAGGGTCAGTACTGAGGGAACGCTGCACTGTCAGAGGGTCAATACTGAGGGAGTGCTGTACTGTCAGAGGGTCAGTACTGAGGGAGTGCTGCACTGTCAGAGGGTCAGTACTGAGGGAATGCTGCACTGTCAGAGGGTCAGCACTGACGGTGTGCTGCATTGCCCAAGGGAGAGTACTGATGAAACTCCTCACTGTCGGAGGTTCAGAACTGAAGGAGTGCTGCACTATCAGAGGCTCAGTACTGTGGGAGTGTTAAACTGTCAGAGGGTCAGTCCTGAGGCAGCACCACACTGTCAGTGGGTAAGTACTGAGGGAGTGTCGCACTGTCGGAGGGTCTGTACTGCGGGAGCACCACACTGTCAGTGGGTAAGTGCTGAGGGAGTGTCGCACTGTCGGAGGGTCTGTACTGCGGAAGCACCACACTGTGAGAGGGTCAGTACTGAGGGTGTGCTGCATTGCCAGAGGGTTCAGTACTGAGGGAAACCTCACTGTCAGAGGGTCTTTACTCGAAGATTGTTGCACTGCCACATGGTCAGTACCGAGGGAGTGCTGCAATGTCAAACAGTCAGTACTGAGGGAGTGCTGCAACGTGAGAGCGTTAGTACTGAGGGAATTCTGCGCTGTTAGATGGTCAGTGCTGAGGGAGCACTCCAATGTCAGAGATTTTGTACTGAGGGAGCGGTTTACTCTCAGAGGGTCAGTACTGAGGGAGTGCTGCACTGTTGGAGGGTCAGGACTGAGGCAGTGCTGCACTGTTGAAGGGTCAGTACTATGGAAGTGCTGACTCTTGGAGGGTTAGTCGTGTGGGAGTGGGATACTGTCAGAGGGTCAGTATTGAGAGTGTGGCACACTATTGGAGAGTCAATACTCAGGGAGCACCACGCAATCAAAGGGTCAGTACGGAGACAGTGCCTCACTGTTGGAGTGTCAGTACTGAGAGAGTCCCTCACTGTCAGAGGGTCAGTATGGGGCAGTGCCGCATTGTCACTGAATTTCCAAAATGTGGCACACCCTCAGTCCTGATCCTCTGACAGATCGCCATACACTCAGTGCTGAGGGAGTGCCACACTTTTGGAAAGACAGTATTGAGGGAGTGGTGCACTGCCAGAGGGTCAGTACAAAGGATGTGCCAAACTATCGGAGGTGAGGACTGAGGGAGCACTGCACTGTCAAATGGTGAGGAGTGAGGCAATGCACACTGTCAGTGGGTCAGTACTGAGGGAGCACCACATTGCCAGAGGATCAGTATTGAGACAATGCACACTGTCAGTGGGTCAGTACTGAGGGAGCACCACATTGCCAGAGGATCAGTATTGAGACAATGCACACTGTCAGTGGGTCAGTACTGAGGGAGCACCACATTGCCAGAGGATCAGTTTTGATTGGCCCTAATCTTACTCTCGTCATTCTTTCTTCCTTAAATACCTATAGAAAGCCTTAGGGTTTACCATGATCCTATCCGCCAACAACTTCTCATGTCTCTGCCTGGCTCTGTCGAGCTCTCTCTTTAGGTCTCTCCTGTCTACCATGTAACCCTCAAGTGCCCTACCTGAGCCTTCACATCTCATCCTAACTTAAGCCTTCTCCTTCCTCTTGACCAGAGATTCCACTTCCTTCGTAAACCATGGCTCTTGCGCTCTACAGCTTCCTCCCTGCCTGACAGGTACATACTTATCTAGGACACACAGGAGCTTTTCCTTGAATAAGCTCCACATTTCTAATGTGCCCATCCCCTGCAGTTTCCTTCCCCATCCTATGCTTCCTAAACCTTGCCTAATCGCATTGTAATTGCCTTTCCCCCAGCTGTAACTCTTGCCCAGTGGTATACACCTATCCCTTTCTATCACTAAAGTAAACATAACAGAATTGTGATCGCTATCACCAAAGTGCTCACCTCCTTCCAAGTCTAACACCTGGCCGGGCTCATTACCCAGGACCAAATCTAATATGTCTTCACCCCTTATTGGCCTGTCTACATACTGTGTCAGGAAGCCCTCCTGCACACACTGGACAAAAACGGACCCATCTATAGTACTGGTACTATCGTGTTTCCAGTCAATATTTGGAAAGTTGAAGTGCCCCATGAGAACTACCCTGTCTCTCTCACTCCTATCGAGAATCATCTTTGCTATCCTTTCCTCTACAACTCTGGAACTATTCAGAGGGATGGGCTCTCAATGCTGGCCAAGCCAGTGACACTCACATCACAGAAAATGAATATTAAAAAAAAGAATGCCTGCAAGATTAAAACAGCTCCACACTGTCCGAACTGCCATCTCTGCCTCTTCTTATTGAGGAAGACAAAAGAATCTCACCTTGCCTTTCCCATGCTCACCTTTCTCACCAAAGCCAAGTATTCACCCCAGCCCTCACTTATACCAACCAGCAGCACTGCCACCACAACACAGCAGCCCCTCTCAAAATGTCTTGTCAGTAAATTTTTATTAACTGCTTACTTCAATTACAATGCAATCTCTACAATCAGACTCAGTACCATTTAGGTGACAACCAATTTTCTGACCGATTTTCTCAATCTCTCTCCTTTTTTGGTTAGAGGGAGGGAGGGAGGGAGGGAGGTGGAAACACGACAGTGATGTAAGATATATGTACAACAGTGAGACAGGAATGCGAGGATGGCTCATGTTGACTCTCAGACACAGCAGAGTGAAGCAACACATTTACTGCATAATAAACATAACATTTCATCCCCACTCACACCCGGCATGACAGAAATAAAATGCGGATCGGTTGGACAGGCTGGGTTTGTTTCAGCTGGAGTTTGGGAGAGTGAGGGGTGACATCACTGAAGTGTCTAAGATCCTGAATGGTTTGATAAGGAGGATGTGGAAAGGAAGGTTCCTCTTGTGGGCCATTCCTGAACGAGAGGGAGCTGCTTTAAAATTGTGTTCACCCTTTCAGGACAGATATGAGGAGACTTGTTTCCAATCAGAGGGCAGTGCAACTTTGGACCTCTCTGCCCCAGAAGGTGGGCTCACTGAGTATTTTAGGACACAGGTTGATAGATTCTTGTTAAGGGATGTTGGGGGGAGATGGAATACAAATCACAAACAGATCAGGCCTGGTCTTATTGAACGATGGAGCAGGCTCGAGGGGCCGAATGGTCACCTTCTGCTTCTTTCCCACATGATCCAAGGACTGAGTGCTTTGTTTAAAATTCATTCACTGGGATGTAGGTGCCACTGGCTGTGGGCAGCATTTATTACCCAGAGGGCAGGTAAGAGCCAACCACATTGGTGTGGGTCAGGAGTCACATGTAGGCCAGATCAAGTAAGGATGGCAGCTTCCTTCCCTAAAGGGCATCAGTGACTCAGATGGGTTTTTCCTGACAACTGAGAATAATTTCATCAATAGGCTTATAATTCTAGATTTGTATTGAATTCAAATTCCACATCTGTCGTGATGGGATTGGAATCAGGGTCCCCAGAATATTACCTGGAGCTCTGGATTAACAGTTCGGCAACGATCCCACAGGGCTGTTACCGAGCTACAAAGGGACAGTGTTAACGGTGGGAACGAAAACCTTGATCAATCAGGTAGAAATGAAGGAGAGCCGATAGAATGGAGGAGAATTGAAGGGAATGGGGGAAGGGAATTACCAAGTTTAGGTTCAAGGCAGCTGAAACTAAAGCCATCTACAGGGAGGAGAATAAAATAAGAACCTGTCAAGCAGCTGGAATTGGATAAGTGCAGATCCCTCAGGGAGGTGTGGGACTACGCAAGGAGGACAGGGGGAAGGCACGGGTAGGTTTAAAAGCAGTGAACCAAATTTAGAAATTTTCTTCATGAACATAATATAGATCAGGTTAAAACTGAAATAGGTGTCTGACACAACTTGCTGCAAGGACACAGACAATAGAATCTGAGGGGATCATGAGAATATGGAGGTAGAATGTGGGAGACAAGCTGGGACTGTATTGGAGTAGTCATGGTGAGAGGGAACAAATGCTGGATGGAGAGGTTCAGCAGCTGACGGACTGACACTGAGGTGAGCCATCAGAAACTGAGCAAGTGACCACCATCTAATAGGACAGAGATACTGATCCATCAGCCTGAAGCTAACTGACCACGTGGCTGTCAGTGACTCCAACACAAGTGAATGGAAACATTGCTCAGAGCCTGTTTCTGTAACATTCAACACAACCACAAAATAAAAAAAAAGTGAATAATTAGCTGCAAACAAGGCCACTGCTCTTTTAGAGTCAAAACCATTCAATGTTCAGTTAGTGAACATTATTGACTCTCAGAATATTCTAACCTGCAGAATCATAGTAAAAGGGGAAAATAAACAACATTCTTGGCAAAGACATAATGAACCAACTGCTTGTATAAAAACAGCTCAGAACAAGGGGGCTGAATCCTCCACAAACTGACAAAAACAGATACCATCAGATTTATAGAGAGAGATTGGAATTCTTTAGACAAACCCTTCCTTGTTGATGGTGTGAGGTAGAAACCATTCTCAGTGAGAACTGCCACTTCATTTCCTTTGAAAAGAATCTCTGTTGTCCCTTAGAAAGGCAGGTGTGTCGCTCACTTACAGACTGACTTACAGACAAAGGAAACCTGAACTGAGACCTGTAGGTTAATTAAGCTATCAGTGACAGTCCATTGCACACAACAAGAGCTTAGACCACAACAGGTTTTAGTGAAACCAACCAATGAAAAAGGTGAATTAGTCTTTATAATCATGCAGCCTCTCTCAATCAAATAACCCCAGTCAACTTCTAAACATTTTAAAACTATTAATACCAATGTCTACATATTTATTTCCATTTCTAATTTACTCCAAAAAATAAATCTGGTTATTGTCTTTTAAATATATTTTAAATGGTCAGTTCATAATCACAATTCATTTCCAATTATTCTTAGTGCAAAGAAATTTGCAAACTAAAGTAGTTCTCAAGTCAGTAATGACACTGGAAACATTGTTCTGTAGTACAACCATGTTTCAAGTCAAACCAAATTCACATTTTGTTCCGTGTTATTCCAGGAATGATGGAACGTGTTACATTATTATGAGAAACAGGAACAAGTGAAGGTGGTGGCTCTCAGACGTGAGGCCTTAAAGCCAAAGGGCCAGGTGGTAGTTACAGTGGGGGCGGTACCTAGTGCCCCGCTCTCCTCAGTAGGCAGTGAGGACGGTGACACTGACTGGAACAGGTTAGACGACAAAGCACCCACGTATGGTCAGATGGATGGCAATGGGTGGGATGACCCACCGCCCTGTAAGGTCCAGAAGGCAGTGTCTCTGGCACCGCTGGGCATCAAAGCTCAAACTTGGACAGACAGTAGGGAGTAACAAAGGGAACTGACAGAAACTAAACCTGAACCGTTTACCTGGCTGAACGACAGATGTTGGTGAATGACCACCCAGCCTGATGTAGAAATGGTAATAATGGGCCTTATTGGGAGAATATGGATGAATTAGTTGAGGTACACAGTCTCACCAAAGATGATGACAGGCCAAGATCTTTCAGGCCAAGATGCCCTGATGTGTACAGCAGAACCTGTCCCTGCAATGAGAGGGTGGGGGTGTGAGCCAGTTCCCCCAGTGCACAGCTGATCAGTGCCTCCAGGCATTTACAGATATTGCAGGGACACACTGGGGAGGGGACAGGCTGAATGGGCTAAAATAACCTTGGTGACTCAGGGACCCAAGGGTAATATTGAGGATCATACAGAGAGGAAGCCTGAGGTGTGTAAGGACCATGGGGGATTACCAAACCCCAACCTGTGATGATGAAATAGGTTTGATGTATTTTAAAGATGACATGGGACCCTATTTAACTGTAATTATAAACATGGGACTCCCAGTGGGAGATAATTCTAACCACACTCTGAATAGGGCCATGACAACTGAGGCAAACTCAGAAACACAGGGGAATAGCTGCAGTACAGGGAGGGGAACCAGATATACAATGTTACAAGGGAAGCAGGAAAGGGCACATAGCCCAGGGACATAGCCAGAGAGAGGGAGATAGATGTTCACATTGTGTGTGGCCTGTGTTCACGTCTGCACATGCATAGCCCAGGAACGTTTCTTGATGTGCTGTTTGGGACCAACAGCACATGATGTTAATACAGGAGCATCCACGTCAGTTACGGATATGGGTTTACCCCTAATCTCCGCAAATATTAAAAGGGAGCAGTCGGAGGGGGAACCGAGGAAGCTAGATGAAGCGAACCTGTCCCGATGCAGATCACGGATATGACAAAATGTATTCAGATATGGGAGTGTGAAACTGAGGAAGGGACCACTCTGGGAGTTACCATTTTAGAACAGTTAGAAGCAATTATTGATGTTGGGACCTGAAATATAACATGGGGACGCTCCGGCCAGGACTGAGATAGGAAGGAAAGGAGAGGTGACATCTCCAGAGTAGTTGCATTGCAGGGAGACTGGGACAGTCAGGGAATCTGGGGAGTTATAGTTAGGACCCTCTCAGCGGTGTGGGTAACTCAAACAGGAATGTGGGTTATTATCTGTAGGTCCTGTAAAGATAGAGGGCCCTCTCACACCCCGTACAAACAGGATCCCATTAAAGCTGGGGCTGAGGAGGCAGTAAATGTGACAGTGATAGATTGAGAGAAGCAGGGAGTAGTCAGACCGATAGTATCCCGGACTAATTCACGGAATCCGGATGGTTCATCCCACCTCACTATTGATTGTACCTCCCTGCCAATAAAGAATAACCTACAATAGCCAACCTCGCCGCGATATTTAATGGATTGAAATCACAACAGGATGCAGTCTCAGCTCTTGATATTGTGAATGGGTTCCAATCCGTACCTGTGTACCCAGAATGCCAGAATAAGCTGGTGTTTACTGTCGAAGGAAAACAGTACACCTGGATCCAGTTACCTCAAGGATCCCTCAATATTCCAGTATATCCCACCGATGTATGGCTGATGGAGTTAGTCACATTGATCTTACCAACACCTCATTACCTCAGTCAGTGAGAAGGAACATATCTGGATATTAAACAGACTATTGGGTCAGGTCAGCCAGGACGGACTTAAAATTAACCCACAGAGAGTGCAACTGGGAAGGTAGGGAGAGACGTACCTGGGACATCATATCAGGGAGATCAAATCAGGAAGGGAGAGGGGAGAGTCCCAGCAGAATGAAAGACCATGATCTTAAAACTATCCATGTGCACACACTGTGAAGGGGTTAAGGTAAACTTTAGGATTGTTTAATTATTGGAGGACTTATGTGGAGAATTATCCAGAAATAGTAGAACCATCACAAGCCCTGACAGAAGCACTGACATTAGCCAGGGGTCAGGGAGTCAGCATATGCACAGACAGTCAGCATGCCTTTGGTATTGTTGATGACCATGTGTTGGCCTGGGCTCGGTGAGGGAACATCACCCTGTCTGGGGGCCACATAGAGCATGAGGAACAGGTCAGAGAGTTAGTGGAAGCAGCTAACTTTCCCAGTGAAGCAGCAATAATGAAGATTAGAGCTCACAGGAAAGTAGAAACTGCACAACAATGGGGCAGTGAGTATGTGAGTAAGGCAGGTGAAATACTGACTGAAACAGTGCAGACATTTGGGGAAGTGGCAGTCGCTACAGAAGCGAGAAAGGAAAGTTGAAGACATTCCCAGAAATAGCCCCACAACAGGAGAAAGAGGAATGGGAAAAAGGGGGGGGGTGCAGTAATAGGACAAGACAGAGTCTGGATGATCCAGCAGTGCCACCACACGGTATAAGACAAACATTATTAAAAATATATCATGGGCAGGTCCATCTTGGGCAGGATACAATGCAATATCAGATGACCCACTACAGGGGTGGCCTGGAACAGGGAGAGATACAGCAAGGTTTTGTCGAAGGGGTGTAGTCTGTGCACAATGTGAGCCAGGGAAAACAATCAGGACAAAATGGGGGCAGCAGCAGGACCCAGGGGCCCATGGGAACAATTATGGATGGATTTTACACATACCCCATCCCAATCCCAGGGAAAGAAATCCTGCTGGGTCTTAATAAGCAGGTTTACTCAGTGGGTGGAAGCATTCCCCTGCAGATTCTGACCAAGGGACACATGTTACAGGGAACGTAGTTAAACAGCTGTGTGCCCTGTTTGGTACTGAACAGAAATCCCATCCCCCATACCATCCCCAGAGCTCAGGGACAGCAGAAGGAATGAAGCAGACACTGACAGCTAGTCTGATTAAGGCCCTGACAGAGACAGGCAGGGATGGGTTAGAGTACTCCCCACCAACCTAATGAAACTGAGGTCAACCCCAGCAAAGGGAATGGGGCAGTTCCCCTTTGAATTAGTGACTGGACGGACTATGCAGCTGCCAGAGGGTGTGGTAGTGGGAGTGCTGGAGATGTGCAATGGCAAGGAGAGAGTTTGTGAAAGAACTGGCAAAGCAACTGCATGAGCTGAGAGGGGAATTCGCAGAAGGATAGAGAATCAGAACTTGGGAAAGGGAGCTCATAAACATCCCAGCTGACATCCTGAACCCAGGGGATCGGGTCAGGGGGAAAATATTCCTGGAAGGTATGAAGGAAGTACATCAAAATGCTGGACTTGGCTGGGGGAGCCACAGCGTTCCAGAGAGGGAACTCTCCCATCATGCATTAGTAAGGAGCTCTGAATAAACATTGGTCGTGCTGCTCAACACAGAACTCAAGGCTCCTCTTCGATATTTCTCCCAGCAACAGCTGTGCAGGGGCATGTTGCTGGCTGGAGGGCTGTGGCCAGTACCTCTGTTCCACAAGGAGCAGAACTGGGACATCTGCTGTTTGCAACATTTATCAATGATTAGCCTGAAAGTGTAAACAATTTAATTAGCAAGTTTGTAGAAGGCACAAAGTGAGGAAGTTGTGAATCGTGAAGTATGTTGTTAAAGGAAACATCAAGGACGAGATCAGTTGGAAAGTTATGCGGATAGATTTTAATTCAGACAAGTGTGAGGTGATGCATTTTGGGAGGCTCATTGTAAGAGGAATGTATACACTAAATGGAAGGGCCCGAAGCAGCTTTGATAGAGAGAGAGATCTTCAGGTGCAAGTTCACAGCTCCCTGAAAGTGGTGAAGGAGGTGGATGGCAGGCTTGTGAGGAGACTGAATATACAACTGTAGTTAGGCCACCTTTGTGTTGTTTTGATCATCGCATTATAAGGAGGATGTGGAGGCTTTGGAGAGGGTGAAAACAGGTTTACCAGGACATTGCCTGGATTGGGAGAGGCTGGAAAAACTTGAATTGATGTCTTGGGAAAGTCGGTGGCTGCTGGGTGACCCGACAGGCACAGATAGAGTGAATAATCTGAATCTTTTTTCCAAGGTGGAAATGACAAATTCTAGAGTTAAGGGGAGAGGGAGCAAGTTTAAAGAAAATAAAAACTGAAAGAACAGCAGATGCTGTAAATCAGAAACAAAAACAGAAGTTTCTGGAAATGCTGAGCAGGTATGGCAGCGTCTGTGAAGAGAAATCAGAGTTCATGTTTCTGAGGATGGACCCGAAACATTCACGTATTTTTTTCTTCACAGATGCTGCAAGACCTGCTGAGCATTTCCAACAACATGTGAACTTTTAAAGGGAGTTGTGTCAGGCAATTTTCTTATGCAAAAGGTGGTAGATGACCAGAATGCACTCTCCTGGGAGGTGTCAAAAGCAGAAACAATCACAACATTTAAGAGGTATTTGGACACTCACATAAGCAGGCGTGGGTTGGCAGGGATATGGATGATGTACAGGCAGATGGAATTAGTTTGGAATGGCATCATGGTTCACACACACATGGTGGGACGATTATTCTGGTGCTGTACTGGTCTGTTTTCCAGGGGGTAGAATGTGTGGAGCGAGCGTTAATATTTTTTTAGAACACACAGTAAGTTGATGCATTTTGAGAGAAGGAATGTAGAAAGGGAGTATATATCTGAACGGCCCAGACACAAAGAATAAAGACTGAGGGACTGGGGGACAATGTGTACAAACCTTTAAAGGAGAGAGGACATAATCAATGAGCTTTGATCAAAACATATGGGACCTGGGCTTCATTAATAAAGGGAATGAGAACAAATTCATGGAAACAATGTCTTGGACTGGTTAGGTCACAGTCAATCATTATATTCAATTCTGGTCAATAGATTCCTGGTCAGGAAGGATATGAGGGATCTTCAGAGTGTGGAGTACAGACTTAGTGGAGTGGTTCACTGATGAAGAAAATGCAGTCACTGGATTGATTTAGAAAAATTGCAATTTTCTTTGAAGAAATCAAGTTGAATATATTTTTATTGATTAAAATGGATAAGAGTATGAACAGATCTAGATAGAACAGACAATTTTAAAAAACTGTATTCGATTGGGGATGGCACAAGATTTAAGATCAGCTGTAACGTTTTGAGAAAGTGGGAGATGAGCAAGTGTTCCCACTGACTGTATTGGCTGGAAATATGCAGAACATGCTGCCTGTAATAGTGGTGAAAGTAGAGATGATCAATGATTAAAGAATACAATTATATCACATCAGAGGGAAATAAACTTGCAGGGTTTTGGGGACAGATGGACAACGAGAATATGGGATTCTGCACAGAGAGCCAGCTTGGATTTGATGGGCCCCTTCCTGTGCCATAATGCATTGTTTTTTGTACTTACTTAACTTATTCTAGTTATTTGTCTTCAGGGGTTAAATTATCATTAAAGTAAATCTGCTCTGTGCTCATACTCAGACCAATACAAGTTATCCTTCCACAGCAGGAGATAATGTTTACTGCTTTATACTTGGTTCTGGGGGAGTCCCCAGGTAGGGTACACAGAACTGAACACCTATTCCAGGGTGTTTTTACCAGGATTGTGAATATCGTGTACATCCAGTGCCACACCAATACCCGAAATGCTTTCCGACTGACTGACTAAATGAAATATGTTCCTTCTACAGCACGTTGCTGGCTGGAGGTCTGTGGCCAGTGTTGTTCCACAAGGATCAGAACTGGGACATCTATTGTCTGTTAAATATATTAATGATTAGCATGGAAATGTAAACAATTTAATTAGCAAGTTTCGAGATGGTACAAATTGATGAAGTCGTGAATCATGAAGAATGTTGTCAAAGGATGCAGCAAGAAAGAGATCAGTTGGAAAACCCATACGGAGACAGATTTGAATCCAGACAAGTGTGAGGTGATGTATTTTGGGAGACTCATTGCAAGAGGAATGTATTCACGAAACCGAAGGGCTCTCAGCAGCATTGATGAACACAGGGAACTTCAGCGGCAAGTTCACAGCTCCCTGAAAGTGGTGAAGGATCTGTATGGCATACTTGCCTTCTTTTGTCAGGGGACTGAATATAAAACTGTCAGACCCCTGACAAACATCCAAGTCTTTCCAACCTCTCCAAATCCAGGCAACATCCTGGTAAACCTGTTTTCACGCTGTCCAAAGCCTCCACATCCTCCTTTTTATGGTGATCAAAACAGCACACAATACTCAAAAAGTGGCCTAATTATAGTTTTATACATTTTTAATATATTCAGTCCCTTGCGCGGGGGGGACCTAGAATCAGGGGATGTCGAGTCAGTATGGATAGAGCTGAGAAATTCTCAGGGTAAAAAGATCCTCTTGGGAGTTATCTACAGGCCCCCAAACAGTAGTCTGGATGTCGGATGTAAGTTGAATCAGGAGCTGAAAATGGCCTGTTGCAAAGTTGTTTTGGGGGATTTCAACATGCAGGTAGACTGGGAGAATCAGGATGGTATTGGACCTCAAGAAAGAGACTTTGTGGAGTGCCTCCAAGATGGATGTTTAGAACAGCTGGTGCTGGAGCCGACCAGGGAGAAGGCAATTCTGGATCTGGGATTGTGCAACGAACCAGAATTGATCAGGGACCACGAAGTGAAGGAGCCATTGGGAAGTAGTGACCATAATACAATAAGCTTCAATCTGCAATTTGAGAGGGAGAGGGTACAATCGGAAGTGACAATATTTCAGTTGAATAAAGGGAACTATGGAGCTATGAGGGAGGAGCTGGCCAAAGTTCAATGGTGCAATACCTTAGCAGGGATAACAGTGGAGGAACAATGACAGTGGAGGAACAATATTTCTGTGTATAATGAAAAAGATGCAGGATTCCAAAAAGGAAGAAAGATCCTAGGAGGAGGCATGGGTGGCCGTGGCTGACAAGGGAAGTTAAGAAACATATAAAGTTAAAAGAGAAAAACTATAACATAGCAAAGATAAGTGGGAAAACGGAGGACCGGGAAGCTTTTAAAGAACGACAGAGGATTACTAAGAAGGAAATACGCAGACAAAAAATGAGGTACGAAGGCAAACTGGCCAAAAATATAAAGGAGGATAGTAAAAGCTTTTTTAGGTATGTGAAAGCAAAAAAATGGTTAAGACTAAAATTGGACCCTTGAAGACAGAAACAGGGGAATATATTATGGTGAACAAAGAAATGGCAGAAGAATTGAATTGGTACTTTAGATCTGTGTTCACTGGGGAAGACACAAGTCACCTCCCTGAGGTAACAGTGGCTGAAAGACATGAACTGAAGGGAATTTATATTTGCCAGGAATTGGTGTTGGAGAGACTGTTATGTCTGAAGGTTGATAAGTCACCGGGGCCTGATGGTCTACATCCCAGGGTACTGAAGGAGGTGGCTCGAGAAATCGTGGATGCGTTGGTGATTATTTTCCAGAGTTCGATAGATTCGGGATCAGTTTCAGTGGATTGGAGGGTGGCTAATGTTGTACCACTTTTTAAGAAAGGTGGGAGAGAGAAAGCAGGAAATTATAGACCAGTTAGTCTGACCTCAGTGGTGGGAAAGATGCTGGAGTCTATTATAAAGGATGAAATTACGACACATCTGGAAAGTAGTAACAGGATAGGTTAGAGTCAGCATGGATTTATGAAGGGGAAATCATGCTTGACTAATCTTCTCGAATTGTTTGAGGATGTAACTCTGAAGATGGATGAGGGAAATCCAGTAGATGTAGTGTACCTGGACCGTCAGAAAGCTTTTGATAAAGTCCCACATCGGAGGTTAGTG